>NW_028278570.1:300000-429313 GCF_059751315.1 Micrasema longulum
AATTAGTTATAGAATAAAGTAACAGTAACCTTACTTCCCCTTTCAAATACCATAACTTTTGACTTAGGTACCTACTTTCGTTTATCGCGCTTTTCAGGCATACATCATACATTCTAAAAACTATTTGTTGCAAATCCTCCTTGCTGCTTGTTAAAAAAAACTGTATTGATGATACAGCTGATGGCGTACAACAAGCAGCTTACTGAAAAATTACCAATTTTACTCCAATTCCCATACGATCTATCTCTTTCATACAGTTGTCAATGTATAGAGATTAAACAACCATGGTGACATTTCACATTCCTGTTTCACGCCCTTTAAGATCGCAAACCGCGATGTGTAGGTACCTATTCCCCAACTCTCCTCATAGAGAGATGATACTGCACGTATAAGTTTATTGTTTACTCCATACTTTTCCAAAACGCCCCACAATTCCAATTTATCTACTTTATCGTGCGTTTTTTGCAAATCAACAAATGCGCAGAATAGTTTCTGACTTTCTGCCTAAAACTTCTCCGTTAGCATTCGTAGCGCAAAAGTTCGATCCGTGCATTCACGTTCACTCATAAAAGCTCCTTGCACGTTCCACACGTTATCTTTCGTCACCTTTCTTACTCTCTCAATTATAATTTTCCCATACAGTTACCGACAGAACTCAGAAGACTGATTGCCCCATAGTTACCTCACTCCGCACGAGATCTCTTTCCCTTAAATAAAGGCATGACAACTGCCCTCCTCCAATCTAAAGACGTATGCCCTTCCACTAGGCAGATATTGAAAATTCTGTGCAGCCATGTGCCCACTATCTGGCAACCACTCTTCAGACATTCTACAGCGACCTTATAATACCCAACGGATTGACAATTCTTCATACTTTTCAGCGCACTTTTTATTTCTACCATGCTTATCTCACATGTAGTATCATCCCTTGTATATCTGTACAATCTAACTCTTACCCAGAGACACTTTCAGTACTTTCGTATACTTCCATAAAGTATCCCATCTATATTTATTTCAATCCTTCGTCATTCATTATCATTCTGCTATTTTTTTATTTAATCGCTTCCACTTTTGGACGAGACCTTTTTGTTTTTCAGACTTTCCAAAAAAGTTTTATATTTTCATGAAAATGAGTGGAAATTTTTATACTTTCCTCTTCGTTCAGTTGTTTTTTTCGTTGTTTCACCCCATTCTTGACCAACCTCTTGCATACTTAATAATTCCATAATGCCTGTCTAATGTATTAATTTGTCTTTGCTTTTCTTAGTTGTATTCCTTATATTATTTGCTACTGTATTATTATTGTTTCCCGTTATACAATTAGTTTAAATTTGACATTGTCCGTAAATTTGTTAAATAAAATAAATAAATAAATAGTTTGTAACTACTTTTCGCTCTTTAAACTCACTGGTATTGGTATTACCAATTGCTATAAGCTTCATCCATCCATCCATTTTCTATTTAATTAAACCTTTACAAAATTTAAAACACAGTATAATATTTATACAACTGATTTACAACATACACAAACACCCACTGTTTTTTGTGAGCTTATAGCTTGCGATCCAATGATATTTTGTTGTAATTTTTTTGGTACGTAAGTTAATGTCGAGTAAGAATCCAAGCCGATTCAAGTGTACATAGGATATAAATGTAAGTATAGTACCTATAGATGAAGTCTAAACGTCGTTACCCTCAGAGTAATTAATAATAATAATGCTTACCGGTAGCGCGTTATTACTCTGAGACTTCATCGATGTTAATTTTACGTTTTGCGAATACCTACCCATATATTATTTTTATTTGTAAAACGTAACTTCACATCACATTAAAAAAAAAAATGATGACCGTCGACGGTAATCCAATAATGATTTATCATTACCCCCCAAAATGAATTAAATTTGAAAAATATGTTTTACTTGTTTATTTATGATCTTTTTTGTAGTTTGATGTCCGTGCCCAGGCGGATAATTAATATAGTTTTTTTGTGTGGGAAACAGAACCAGAAAGAACGTTTAAATTTGGGAACGAAAACGAGTCAGAATCGTAGATAAGTCTACCTCGAAGTGTAGTGATTGGCGAGTTGTGAAATATTTGTATAAAATGTTCTACATTGTAATATTTCATTTTCCCTGGACTGGCACCTGAAACGTAACACTGATCACCTTATAAACATTCATGTACCTAACTCATGATCGAGATACACTGTTGAGATATTTACCAATGCAGTGCCTTATGTACCATCGGGAGTTATATGAATATTGGTGTATTCTAATGAAGAGTAAATATTACGTTACAAATAAAATAACAAGACGCTAACCATTTCTATTTCACTAAGATGGTACCTTAAGTTGGAATATCTTTTGTTGTATGTTATGAATATCAAATATTTCTCAACATATTTTGACGAAAAACGAGGCATTATCCAACAAGAGTACAATATATACATGTCTTGTCGTCTTGCTTATGTATTTTACCTTCATATATTATTTACATAATATGTGCCTTAAAATAAAAGGCATTAATTTTCTTGTCACATTAAACATTTAATGGTTTATAGAATAGGTATGGTAACAAAAGTAAAGACAAAGCATTGACCGAGGGCCAAGGAGGTTAGCAATCCGGATCCCCGCCTTTTCAGTCTCATCTAGCGCAATATAGTAGGTAGGAACTCCGGCAGGTAGGTTAGGTACTCTTGCGGACTTGTGGTTGTTTCTGTTTTCGTTTTCATTTTCAGTGTGCATGTGGGCTTCTCGTAGGAATGCCGCGCAATTCTCAGCAAGTTTTGAATAAAGAGTGAAATCGTTTGTTTTATAACTTGAAGTTGGTAAACTTTGTAGTTGTCAAGTGTTTTTAATAAAAAAAACGTTTAATTTGAAATTTGGAGTATTTAGAAGCGAATTTTCAAAGTTTGTCGAGCCATAAAGTTCTACATTATCTCTGTGTCGAGCGCGTAGAGTGTAAATGTTTATTATAGTTCTTTAATTTATGTGTTCACTTATTAGAATACCCAATTGAGAAGCATTTTGCGAGGATTGTTTTCATTATATGGTGAGTTTTTGCATTGTAAAGAACTCCAAGCACTCGAGATTTTTTAATTTTGAGACAATGTTTTGAGCCCATTTTCGTTACTTGCAGATTGATATTTGGAATATGATCCTACAATAATTTTTCTACCTATATGAAGAATGGTTCTCAATAAATTTTTATTCAGAGGAAAAACCTTGAGATTCATTTAATTTAAAAGAATTCATCATTTAAAAGAAATGTCCGGATGAGACACAAAATCGAGTCTGTATCTAAAATATCGTAACGTCTTGTAAACCTACTTATTTGTATTGAAAACACGGTAAATAACTTTATGTTTATTACGTGGGTACATTTATATCAATGGACAATGTTAGAAAATAATAGGTAAAAAGAAAGTACATTTCAATATTCTACCGCACTAATTAAAAAAAATATACTCTAAGTTTAAAACGCACAAAAAGTAAGGAAATCGTGCGATTTCGCCATTTTTAAATGCAGCTTTTTCAAAATCGCGCCTTCAAAAAAATAAAAACAATAAGTTTATAAGGTGTTCCTGTAAAAAATATCATCATCATCATTCCATGTCCGCTCCCTAGTTGGAGCATATGGTATCCACAAAGATCCTCTATGCATCTCTGTCGGCTGCCAATTCTTTTTCGTCCACCCAAGTCAGGTTCTCGTCTCGAAGTTCTGACATAAACTGCCGGCAAACTGTCAGCAGTGGACGTCCAGGACGTCGAGAACCTGATGCCTTGTAAAGTAGGCAAGCGTGGTTAAGGCCCTCAGGAGCCATCCGCAGTATATGGCTTAGCCAACCGTATCCCCTCCGCTTGACGACAGTTGTCACCGGAGTTTGCTGCGTCCGTTTTCTTATTACCTCATTCCTCACAAAGTCAAACCACCGCGCACCCAAGATTCTTTTGAGACACCTATTCTCAAAACTCAGAATTCGCTATTTTGGGCCCTAGTGAGGTGCTACGATTCGCATCTGAAGAGGAGAATAGGTGTTATGCAGGCGTTATATAGGCGGCATTTGGTTTTCACTGAGTAAATATCCGATCTCCAGACAGCCTTCATACTGTTGAATGTGGCGCCTTCTACTCCTAACCGCACTCCTAGTTCTTTTTGAAAGCTGCCATTTTCTGTAACATATACTTCCAGGTATTTAAAACTCTCGACCCTTTCGATGATTTGGTTTGACAGAGTCAGGGGATTTTGAGCATCAAGGCACGAAGTATTACACAGTGAATGAGTTTAAGCAATATTGATTTTTAAACCCATGCATGCGGAGTACCTATTTTATTTAACTAAAATATAATTTCTTTTCGAACGACAGATTACGCCTCTTGAAATTTAGACTGAACTTAGGGACATTAGTACTGTACAAATATGAAGCATTAAAGTAAAACTAGAAGACTGTAACATGCTAGGAAATTCGGCCCTTCGGGCCTCGCTTTATCGGCTCTGCGGGCCTCATTTGATTAATTAGACGATTATTTTTTCAATTATTTCATTTATCAAAAGGCAGGTAAAAACACAAAACAGTACATAATGAGACCAACTAATCTCCATTTGATTTCTTTTGGCAAAATTTTCACCCGCGAGTAAATAAACCCACGGGTGTTCTTTAAACCCTGTCATATCCGAAACCACGATGATTTGCTTTATTGATATTTAAAAAAATATATGAATTCGTTCTAAAGAAATATTTTGCTTCGCCAATATGTCTTCTTGCTCATACTGATCATCGTGGTTTTGGATGTGACAGGGTTTAAAGAACACCCTGTACACAGAAATAATAGATTATAATAAAATACAATTTGTTTGGATAATGGACAATAAGAAACGATGTTACAGACATTATTAAAATAATAGTAATATTTACCATCTTAATTCCCTTTCCACACCCGAGGGTGCATAGGGCACTGTATTGGTACACCAATTAATAATAATAATAATAATCATGGTTTATTAGCAAAAATAACAATTTCTTTATCTACTACATACACACTTAGGTAATAGATTTCTCTGGATCAAGTTTCTTCTTTCTCTTTTTTCTTTGATATATTTTGTTGCCCTTTATTAATAAGGAATATTTTTATGTTTTTTAATATTTTTTATTTCCTTTTTTAATTACTATAAAATAAAAAAGTACATTATAATCTTTTACAGAATATTTTCGTTTCTCTTTCTTATATTACATACGAATATTATACCTATTTATTTATTTTAGGAGCAAAAATTCATAAACATTTATTTTATACCCACAAACAGGCCATGCCTTTGTGGGATTTTTACTGTTAACATGTATTTCATTAATATGTATTTCATTGCCATGTAATTATCCTTTATTTTTTGAATACTCTGTTTGACCTCTTATGTATATTTAAAAAAAAAAATGTCTAGTCTGCCTAACTACGTACAACCTGTTTTAAGGCAGACATTTTTATGCAGAATAAACAATAACATTACTACCTACAAGTCAATTTATTATACAGTTATACAATATTCATTTATACCATTTAACATTTAATAATGTTTTTGAGTAAATTTTCCGATTTTTCTCCACCTAAATTGCAACGTATTTCGATACTTTTTTTTTGGTTACCCGAAGGTAAGATGATCATTCTTACGCTTCAGGTGCCAATCCGGGGACTATGAAATATTCTACTGTAAAAACACCTTTTTAAATAAATATTTCATGTCAACCATGTCGGCAATCGAACCCGAGACCTCTCGCATGGTAGGCTAAAGCGCTGACCACTACACCACAAGACCGAATTACCGTTTTATACCTACTAATGTATATTTTAAATCGAATTGTGTAGATAACACTTGGAATTATGATTCAGAAACATTTTATTTAACATTAAACACATTATTTTGTCTAAAGTTTTGGACCAAGTACCTACTCATAATGATTATTTTATAATGCATGAAAAACCACAGAGTCTTTGTTAGTATAATATTATATATTTCTTTAAATTGCTACATGCTTCATTAAATACGTATTGGATCAATATTGTATGTCCTAGTTTCTTAACATAACACAGTTATCCTTCAGTGACCCATTTTTTCAACGCGATCTTTTCGACTACTTGGGTACTTCGGGGATACAATAAAGTATGTACTGGTGGATTTTTATAAGCTGGCGCGTGCGCTATACTTACATATACGCATTGTGTAGTATCCGTGAATAAGCCAATGGTATGACATCGCACGGCGTACGCATTGTGAAAATAATCTCTGTCTCTCTCGCGCTCAGACGCGCTTATGAGCGTGACATAGACAACTATTGCTTTATTAGTTTGCTAATGATATGGTAATACAATACAGGGTGTTCTTTAAACCCTGTCACATCCGAAACCACGATGATCAGTATGAGCAAGAAGACATATTGGCACATTAAAATATTTTTTTAGAACGAATAAAATTTTAAAAAATAAGATATCAAAAAAGCAAATGGTTGCTTACTTCTGCAGGGGTGAAACGAGAAGGGGGAAGGGGGAAGTCTGGTCTAGAAAGTCTCCCCTGCAGAAGTAAGCAACCATTTTTTTTTTTTCGTATTTTATTTAAAAAAAAATTCTTTGTATTATATATTTTTTTAAATATGCTTATATGTCTTCTTGCCCATACTGATCATCGTGGTTTCTGATATGGCAGGGTTTAAAGAACATCATGTATACACAGGATGCTTCTGCGTTCGTCTGAATTTCGCTGCGATTCTTAATGGTAAAAATATAATAATATGTACAAGCATTAAGTTATGGATAAAAAACACTGGTTTGTAAATATGTAGGTATTTTCATTTAATCAAATCATGAAAAGGTCAATTATGTTGTGATGGCGCTTTCTTAAAAGTTACACAAAAACATTTTTAATGTACAGAATACTGATTTTTAAAATCTTGATGTTATATATTGTTATATTAAATGTTTTTAAACGGCTCTTTTGGATTAGAGCAGAAAAAAACAATTACTTAAGAAAATGTCATAATGTTTTAAACAAGTATGTTTTTTATTTAATATTTTGTGTTCATCATCATAATAATTAATAGAGTGTAATTAAAATGCTCATTACAAATTGTATTGGAAAAATATGTATACACACTTATTGAAAAACAATAATTCTTTTTATTTATATTCTTAAAACAATCTATACAACTTTGCATTCTAGTTAGTAATTAATTAATTAAGTAATTGACGATAAAAAAAATTTTTTTTTCAAATTTAAATTGCCTCTTGTTCTTGGAAGTACTATAATTAGTAAAATGCGACATTTCAAAAAATGATTTGAAAAATTAAAAATAATGAAACAAAGTATTTTAATAAATTTTATTAATATTACATTTTCTTAACCCATTGTATTTTTTATATACATAACCCTCTAATCCAACACCGAATTATATAAAAAGTAGAACATTTGGTTAAAATTGAATACCTACAACTTTTTTTTTAATCAACATCATGTATATTTTAAATGCGTCATGTATATTAGTGTGAGTTTTCTGAACGCGCCAGCTTAAGTTAAACCACCAGTATAGTCCATTAAAATCTCTAATAGCCTTTGTTTATGTGTGCTTAACATAAAGTATTCAATTAATAAATTAAAATTATGGTTTGACAAAAATATTTTATCTTTAAAATACGGAAAAGACAAAAATTATCAATTTTATTTACTAACAAAACTAATTTAGATTCAGTAATAAAAATAATTATTTACCAAAGCAATTATTGTAACAAAAACTAACTGCAATCTAACATGTTCATTACTAAATACAACAGATAAAATTAAATATTTTGATTTGACATTTAATTGAATTGCAAGAAAATAATCATAGCAGGTCACAAAATACAAAAATACCTGTTCTAAAGCTACATTTATAATAGTACAACATTGTAAAAAAAAAAAGAAATTATAAAATAAATTAATAAAAACGTTTATGAACAAGTTTAAAATAAAATAAAATATTAAAAAAAAAAAATATGACAAAAAAATAAAATGAAAATTAATAAATATTAAAAAAAAAAGTTTAAGAATCAATCATTTGAAAATAGCTTATTTCTCAATTTTATAACCTTTATTATAATATGGTATTGTTGGATAGGTTGGTGCATATGCCAATATATTATTAAACCCTTTTGAAATAGTATAAATATTAATTATCAAAGTAATTTTAAAGAAACCCTCAACATTCAATACGGAAAATCTGTATAAATTATTTAAAGTTGATTCAGTACACACTATTTACAAAATAAATACTAAAACACTAAAAGGATAAAAAAAAAGATAGAATATCTTAAAAAAGGCGTCTTTCAAAATGATGAATTTGATCAAAATGATAATCCTCGAATGAGAAAGTTGTGTTTTTTTACTATAAAACTAAGTCAAAGATTTAAAAAAAAAATTTTATGTATCTTATTGTCAGCGCTATGATTGTTTGTATTCGCGGCCCAGGGGTGATATTCCAAACGCTTTCGAAGCCGTAGAAAAAGCTTTCATCTAGTGTACATATTTTGTATGTATACACGAGATAAAAGATTTTTCTGCGGCCGTGAGAGCAGTTCAGAATAGCACCGCAGGAGCTAAAAGCTTATAAGACACTAAAAGAATAACAAAATAAGATAGTACATATTATATCTTATAGCGTCTTTTTAAATGTCGAAATAAAGCAAAATGACGATCCTCGTATGAGGAAGTTGTGTTTTTTTTAAATCAAGTATAAAACTAATCCAAAGATTTCAAAAATATATTTTTATGTATGTATTATCAGCGCTATGATTTTTTAAAGATTTGTAATTTTGAAATTATTCCGCGTTTGACGTCACAAGTTCTCTTCAATGAGTCCTGCTTATTGATGAATTGGCTTATCGTGAATCGGAAATCTATCACAGCACTATCATCGGTTCATTCGGAAGAGTTTTTTTTAACGTCGTTCAAAGTCGTGAACGACGTCAAAAAAAAAAAAGAAGTCGAAAATCGTTTTTATTATTTTCATACATTTTCAAGAAACTTCGCCGTACAACATTCTTTATATCCAATTTCCCGTAGCACTGAACTTCCTCAAACTGTTTCCTATATTTATATTATGTAGGGACCTAGGTCTGCTGGCCAATCTTATGCATGTAGATAGTAAGCAAAACGAGAAGGAATGATGCATGATGGCGGTTGGTCAAGACCTAAAAAATGCTGAATACTGTTGCTAAACTTTAAGTTACATGTTCTGCATAGTTAAAACTATCCAGGAAACCTAATTTTGTTTGTGTTTTGTCGGGGTGTTGGTGTCCACTATTGGGCAGGAAGATAGTGTGAAAGAAATTATCGAACGAACATACGTTTTTTCCGACCTACATACCTGCTAATATCAATGCCGGTAATCTGCATCAATTGCAACATCACGAAAGTTAAATAACGACCTGATCTATTGCAGCATAATATTCTGAGTGTACTGCGTACGTGGCTAGCCTTGGACAGCCCGAAATTATTCGATAATAAGTAATGGGACAGTTTTCCAAGGTTCAGCGAGGCACGTAATGTGTGGAAAGCTCTACTGCTGCAGGAAGTTGACCACAGCTGGTCGACTGTGCCAGCTACACCTAGCCTAGTGCAGTGTCACTAAAATAGGATAGTGACCACTTGTCACCGATTACGCAACACCATTGTAATTCGAAATGAACTATTTAAACGGCATTGTGTAGTCAGGGTAGGTACATATTGCACTATTGTGTGGGGACGGATTCTACGTAGTAGGTTAGTTTACCTGTTGTTATAATTATGCCAAGCGCAGAGTAAAATATTAGTTATAAAAAATATATTGAAAGTAGTAATAACATCACATCGCTCGTCTTTTTTCTAGATCCTCTCCCTATCTACTTCCAAACTCCTTACCTGATCTATATCCTATGAATACATTTTGTCATCGCGCTAAATGTTAAAGAATTATTTTAAAATAAATCGTTGTATACATATTTACAAAAACTGTCTGCCTTCTAAAAAATTGCTGTAAAATATATGTAAGTACAAACTTTGACCATCACCAGTCTATTTTCGGTTGGTTGGACGATATTCCTTATAGTAATAAGCCTACCAACCTACTCAAAAGTATATTGTACAATAAAAAAAAGCTTAATTGACCCATAAAATTTATTTTGGTTGCACAAAAATGTTTAATGGGCTGTCTCATCGTCACACGGTAATGTTGCGGACTTCGAATTAGGAGGTCCGAGGTTTAAACCCACTCATTCACAAATCTTTTTCTATTTTTTTTAACTCGGATATTTGAGTCGTCTATTTTAAAAACCCGCTATCTTCCTATAGCGGCCATAAGGAGATGGTTGGTTTTGGAAATATTTCACTCATTTACGACTAGTAAAAAACACCTTTTAAGTTGAATGAAATTTCAAAAAAATAGTTTTTCTTATGATTTAATTTTCATAATAAAAATCAAGTAGCTGTTTGTGTTTCTATTTTAATAATAAAATATACCAATATTATGAAGCTGTAAAAAACAACCAACCTGAATGAATATTTTTATTGAATATACATATTTTTATTGTTTTGTTTATTTCTGTACTTATATAATAATAATGTTTGGATAATTTATAAAACGCCATTTTTGTGAAAATCACCTCAAGGGCGCAATCAAAATAATGGTTTAAAAAAATAGCTGAGGAATAATTGCTAGCTATCTCAGATGAGGTCATACCTAATGAGATAGTTAGCCACCATACTTATAGTTTATACCTAATATGTACATTTTTAACATGATTATTATTAAAACTTACCTTTTTTAAAAAGGAATAACACGCTAAGCCTCTATTTAGAGGCTTGTCAGGAAATGGGAAAGAGGGGATATGGACAGAGATTATAAAAAATACATCACAAAACCCAGACCAATTGAGAAAAAAATCTTTCTTGAATTTTGTTTTCCCTTTTGTAAGAATAAAGCTGTACTCAACTGAAATAAACGCCGATTTTCTCGACTCTGAGTCTGAATATTGAACGTTGCCAATGTATCTAATAATGTATCTACTCGTATATAGTATATAATATTAAATACACGTGCCTGCGCATGTACATAGGTGACATCTTCGTTTGAAGACGGGCTGGGTCATAAGTTATGACCTCTTGATAATATGAGGGGTCCCACGAAGAGCCCTTTATAATAAATTAAGTTCTCGCTCTTATTTAAATTTTGAATGACTAATAATCATGAACAAAGTACCTATGTAATTAAATGAGTAATGAGTATTAGGAATAAAAAAGCAAAGTCCTAAAATTAAACTCATCCAGGTATAAAAGTTTTTGTAAAAATAAATATCAAAATATTCCTGTTCATTTTTATGATTTAAAAAACTTATCTAAACCATTATGCGCCGTTTGCTATTTAATATATATTTTGCAATTCAAGCATTATGTTTTTACAATAGGCAAATGAGCAAACAGAGATGTCAGATATTTTTGCTAATTCGCCATAATAATTATGTTGAAATTTCTATAAGAGTGATGGGTATCTTTTATAATGATAAATCCGCAATTAATTCAATCATTTTCAAACGACCAAGACCTTTATGCGTCTACCAATTCGTAACACGTTCAAATTACCTTGTAGATTGGCGATCTAGCAGATTACCGGTAAAACCGTCATGGCCATTGATAAAATTGCGAGCATTTAGCAACCACTTTTCGTAATCTCCAACAATCCGAGCAAACGAAAATTAATAGTAAATCCTCTGCAAGTTACCTGTGATGCAAAACTTGAAAAACATTAATTCCACTTGGAAGGACGTTTCCATGAACGTTCATTGTATTTGCAATATAATTCATTTGTTGCAAAAATAACTGAAGTGGGTACAGAAATGCCAAGATCTTTTCTAACACTCAGATTTTGAGGACATTGTATAATTCCTTGGTAAGAAGTCGTTTGGAGTTTAGTTCCATTATTTGGTCGCCACATGAGACTCGATACTCTTTGATGGTGGAGAGAGTGCAGAAAAAATTTCTGCGCTATCTGTACCTTAAAGAGTGTGGATATTATCCTTGGCTCTTCCCAACTGACTTTTTACTGGGAATGCTAGGCTATCAGTCATTATGGAGGAGGAGGGACGTTCATTTGGGTGTTCACTTTTTCCAGGTGATCGGTGGTCGCATACATAACTCAGAAATTCTGATGGATGTAGGTCTGTTCGTACCTGATAACTATCTTCGACAAAGACAGCATCGATTGTTTTACCTACCGCGATGCAGAACCAACCTGCCAATGGTTATGCCGGTTGGTGGGGCAATCTTGCTACTTAATCGCATCGCCTCGGATGTCGACATATTTCACGACAGTGGGCCTTCCCTTAGGAAAGCACTTTCTAACATTTAATTTTTCTTTTTACATTTTGTTATATTATTTTAATAACATAATTATCTACTGTAATTTGTGATTTATTATTGTATTTAGAATGAATTGGGTCTTTTTCTGTAATGTTCTAAATATCTGAATAAATAAATGAAAAAATAAATGAAAATAAATGATTCATATATTATGAAATATTTATTTAAAAGGGTGTTTTCACACTAGAATATTTCATAGTCATATAATTTGTTTTAAAATAAAATTTGAACACCCAGTTATTGCTCTAGTGTTCAGTAGATTACCTTTATTTATAAACGGTAACATAATATGCCAAAACGAATTATTTTAATAAAATTGACAAACATAAACAAATACCAAATACATGGCTTTGATGTAAGACAAATAATAAACTCTGTTATTTTTATTCGTGTAATACGTTTTTTCTTAAATATTTAAGTTTTTGTGTTTATCCATCCGATACGAACAGCGTTTTCAGGTTAAACTTGTGTAATTAAACACTTTAGTGGAAGTTCTACGGTTACTTTTAAGTAAGAACAATAGAGATGTTTAGGAATTTTTGTGTACAATTTCACACAGCTAGCCTTACAAAGGCTTTATCAGCAAACTCACCTTTGTTCCTCAAGCACTTATTGTTTGGAAAATTAAATTTTGTTCCTAAATATACATCAGCAGAATTAGTGTTTGTGGAGTGTTTGCGATCGGCTTTTTATTGTTAGTTTTGTAGGTAGGAATGAGTGAAAGAGTTCGAATTTCACTATGGTTTTTAATGTGCAATATGTTAAATTGTTTTCCTATTATGTGCTCATTTATTTATTTATTATTTTGAATCTTGAAATAGGGCACACATAAACATATCCTTATATGTGTTCTAATAATAACAATGGAGGTACATATCTTAAATTTATAAGTTCTTTAACACACATTTCTTAACCTTCTGTTATTAAATAATATTTTTATTTATTCAACATTCAATTTTCATTATTTATCATATTTCGATTAATTCAATATATTTTGCTAAAATAAATAAAGTTATTTCATCTGTACAAAACGGCAATTCCATAAATAAGCACTCAATATTATGTACCATAGTTAGACACAGTAAATAAATATTAACCTTTAAAAGGCGAATGTAAAATTATAGCTAGAAATAATTTATGGTAGGTAGTTAAGATTCTCACGCTTGCGTGGTG
Organism: Micrasema longulum; assembly: GCF_059751315.1. NCBI lineage: Eukaryota > Metazoa > Arthropoda > Insecta > Trichoptera > Brachycentridae > Micrasema > Micrasema longulum. Next base: position 313,585 of record NW_028278570.1, read on the forward strand.
AAAATTATAGGCAAAAGTTTTCTTGCTTGTGTAAATTATGTTTATTTTAATATTTCCGTTAAATTTGTGGAAGGGACGTTTTTATTTTACTTCGTAATTATGTTCCTACATACAGTGGCGGCGTAGCGTTGATTGGCACCCGGGGCGGTTTTTAAATGAGCACCCTCCAAAATAAAACAACAAATACCTATTGAACGTGTTTACGCGACTTTATTTGACTAAAATATGCAATAACGTGGTCAAAGTTTATTATTCTTTCCCTTTCAATCGACAAAATAGAGAGATTAGATAGTCGCGCTTGGCTCATAGTTGATCTTAAATACGATTTAATTAGCTTTAATTTTGGAAAGATTCTTTCTCACGAAGCCACCGAAACGCAAATAGTTAGGAAGAATCTAAGACACAGCGCTAGATTTGGAACGGACTCCCATAGAATAGTCCCATTTTACAATGAATCTCAGAACCTGCAGGGTAGTCCACTGGACTGTCACTTAGCAAGAAATGCTGGCGGCTTATGTAAAAGTTTAAGTAGATATTGATATTTTTAATGGTTTCAAAAACGTAACAAAAAACGTTATTAGCTGTATTAACAATTTCCTGCGTGTAAACATACGACCGTAACTTACGATAACGCTTCAAAAATATAATTATTTTTTTTCTTATATGGATAAGTGAATGAAGAATTCGCTCGCCCCCCGCGCTCACCCCGCTTGTCGCGCGTGCTCGTGGTTGTGCGAGTATTTTTTCTGAGCTGCACTGGGGACGGTGTCACCCCTTGGTGCTAGGCACCCGGGGCGGACCGCCCCCACCGCCACCCATTTACGCCGCCACTGCCTACATAGGAACACGGGTTAAGGTCTTCTAACTAAAGAATAAAGGCACTATAAAACAATAATGGACTCATTGAATCATGATCTAAATAATTATGGAATCGAAAATTATATGACTGGAAAAAAAAATGGGAAGTATTAGAAGATTTGTTGATAAGGATTCATGCAAAATTATTTATAACACAATTATTGAACCACCGATTAGATTAACTACTGTAGCAGCATATTATTTTTATCGATTCAACAAAATTCTAACAAACTAACCACATTACAAAACAAAGCCTTAAAAATCATTAAAAAAAACCGATACACAAGTGTGAATTTGATGTTAAACGAATTAAAAAGTACGTATATGAATGAATAAAATATTACAATACGATTATGTTTGTGTATAATATTAGTTGTTTTTAAAAAACACAGAATATTGGAAAAAAAAATCTTAGCCAACATGATCACAATACCAGAGAAAATGTAAAAATCAGACTTCCATTTACAAAAAAAGCGAAGACACGAAATTCAATTATATATAAGGCAGTTAAAAAAATATCATGAAATGGGAAAAAAACATTTACGAAGAAAAAAAATCTAATTTCAAAGAAATATGAATTGAACAACTTATAAATAAAATATAATATATGTAAATTTTTATTACAAGAGCACACATAAGAATATGTTTATGTGTGGCCCATTTCAAGAAAATAAAAAAATAGTAATAATAAAAAATACGAACGGGTCAGTGGTAGATAGGTAATTAACTTTTATATAAAGTAATTTTTTTACAAAATAAAATTGTCGGCCCGATGGCGTAATGGTCAGCATGTTTGCTTACCATGCAAGAGGTCTCGAGTTCGATTCCCGACATGGTTGATTTGAAATATTTATTTTAAAGGGTGTTTTTACACTTGAATAGTTCATAGTCCCTGGACTGGTACCTGAAGCTTAAGACTGATCATCTTACCTTCATGTAACAAAAATGATCAAGGTACGCTGCAATTGGTCTACCGATGCAGTGCCTTACGCACCATTTGGCGCGAAAACGGAATGATGATGATGATGAATTTTCTTATAAGATAAAAGTTTGTCATTTTTTTACAAACCATAAAGAATGGTACTTTTTTCCTCTAGGAAAAGAGTTAATACATGTTATCTGTTCAGGTACTCGACGTAGTGTTAATTGAACGTAGTTATGCAGAAAGCAGCCAGGCCACAATATTGAAAGAAAAAAAAAATGATATTGGTGTTATCGAATTCACAAAGGTCTATGCTCTGCTTCAAACAGCCAGGCCGCTTTTATACAAAAAAACTGTAACAATCACCTTCTGAAAATTTCATGATGTCAAAATGTCGTAAAAATGAATGTCACCTTATACTCGTACATTCAGAGTTAATATTAGATCTGGCTGTCATAAAAATCATTGTATCTGGTCATATACATGATTATATTCTTTTCCGTATTATAAAAAAACAAAAGCATGCATTACTTATCATTTGCCAAAGTAAAAAATATTCCAAATGTTGTGTAGCTTTAATTATTCGCCCTTTTCACATAAATGCTATTATCTCGGTTTCACATTTCTATGGCTGGCTGCTTTCTGCATAACTAAGTTAAATTGTTCGTCATCGAATGATTGACTCACCAGTCACCGGCCACCGGTAGTTTTATTTTCTTATGAGACAACTCATTAATCAGCACTCGGTACATACCTACTACCTACTAACGTTGCATTACGAGCAGTAGATGAACGAGATTCTTGTATTACGTGATCACGTCACTGCAGTCAGAAGTCAGAAGGCATGTTCTTCCATTGCATTCTCTATGCACTTCGTGGAAGAATACTAAAGGCATGTAATGTTATACAATATACAAATGCAATGTTGATACCTTCTTTAAATTAAAAAGTCGTGTCACTTCAAATCAAATATCGAGTATAGAACGATTTAATAAAAAAGAAAACCTGTGGATTTGAAATTCACAATACGTGTTTACAAGTCGCGTTAAAGGAAAATCTAAAATCTATATTCATTATTTTTTTATTATTTCAAAATACGAAGAATGTACCATACAAAGTTGTATTCCCATGAGTTAGCGAATTAATTTTTTGGACAGTTACAATTAATAAGATTTTCAGATATACAGATTTATAGTTACACGTAATTAAAATAAAAATTGACATATCTCGGAAACTTAAAAAAAAGAAATTTGGTTTTATAAAGATACTTATTGTAATATTGTTGTTATATTTTGTGTAATATTGTTGTTATAACACTTTCGCTTGGGAATTAGAAAATTAATATAATATAAATTTATTCGAATGGTTTGTAATCCCTCAAAAACCGTCATCAAGTACAAATACAAATCATCACCATTGCATGTCCGCTCCCTATTTGGAGCTTATGGCGTCTACAAAGAGCCTCCAAACATATTAGATGCCAGCTCCTGTGCGTCCTTCTATGCCAGGTTCGCGTCCCGTAGTTCTGACGTAAACTGCCGACGAACAGTCAGCAGCGGACGTCCAGGACGCGGACGTCGAGAACCCAATGCCTTGTAAAGTAGGCAAGCGTGGTTAAGGGTCTCAGGAGGCATCCGCAATATATGGCCCCGCCAACCGTATCGCCTTCGCTTGATGACAGTTTTCAGCGGAGTTTGCTGCGTCCGTTCTCCTATTACGTCATTCCTCACAAATTCAAACCACCTAAGAATCTTCTGAGACCCGTATTCTCAAACCTCAGTATTTTACTGTTTTGGGCTCTAGTGAGATGTCACGATTCGTTATTTAATAGGTGTTATGCAGGCGTTATATACGCGGCATTTGGTTTTCACTAAGTAAATACCTGGTCCCCAGACAACCTTCATAGTGTGTTACACAGTAAATGAGATTTTGCAATATTTGTTTTTAAACCCATGCGTGCGGAGTACCTATTTAGCTTATCTACGGCGATCTGAAGACCCCCAACTGAATCGTCAATTATTCGTAAAGGTTTCGGGAGAAGGATGGATATTCCTCGATCTAGTGGAAATGATTTCCTTAGGATAAAGTCACAGCAGTAAACTTACAAATCATATTTGGGTAGGTGTTTTATTTTTAAGTATTCATGCAGGTAATTTGCGTTAGAAACAAAAATGATAAAACTTTGAAGGTATCCCAAAGTGATATCTAGGTACTAGGTACCTAACGATAGTTTTGTTCTATCAAGAAAAATGCCAAGAACTGTATTTATTTTTAACCTGTGGAAGTAAAGAATTTCATATGCAGATCTTAGTATCCCTCTAGCCATTTGCTGGCCATAAAATACGCGACAACCAATAACAACCATTCTTATGCAGGTGTAATCAACATAACATTATGGTATTTAATAAATTTGATTACCGATGTCTAATTGGAATCGTGCACAATTTTACTAGAATAATTTATCCCTCTCTCTCCAGCCAGTTGAAGCGTTATTAACCTGAAAGTAAGGTGATCAGTTTATGTTTTAGGTACAACAATTTTTTTCTAGATTGCGTCATAAAGATGCTTAATATAATAAAAACACAGTTCAAGTCAAACCGTGTCGTGGCTCGTGGGTCGTGGCCCGTGAAATTGACAAAAATATCAAAACCGCAATATTTATTAATATGTAGCACCATATAATTAAGAATAGTCCAGAAAGAGCGTAGAATCATATTTGAATACATCGGACTGTGTCCAATAATTCCCCCACTATGCTTCACTTTCGCCGCGCGCATTCGTGATGCCGTAGCGTAATGTTGCACGATGGGAAAAAGTATAATTATAACACAAATGTAAGGTAAAAAAAAGCAATCTGTCAATTTCTCTAAAATTTTATTGTGAACGCGGATATATTGATTGACACAACAGAGTAGATAAGTAAAGGGTAATTTAATAAGAGTAATTGAATTAATGAACTTCAAACTTAAAATGTAAAAAAAGTTTTATTTTAATTAAAACTGATATTTTGATGTTTCAAAGATAATGTCGGTCAAATGTCCACGATAGAGTTGTTTAATCCGAGATCCAATTTTCATTAGCTCTCTCATTAGATGAGCAAAGTAGGGTAAACAAATTTACAACCCTAACAACACTAACGAAATGTTCATTTTGTTTCTTCGACAATCTGACAGATGGAAAAAAAATCAATTTTTAAGTCCACAACACGGCATACGTGAATTCAAATCAGAAGTTGCGTACTGAGCGACGTCTACAAAGAACTAATGGGTCAAAACGCAAACCTAATCATTTATGAGTAGTTTAGTCGCCTTCTGTTTGATGTGCGTATGCGGTTTCTGGAATATTCTTAATTCTATGTGTAGCGCAGAAAATGTTTCGGATAAGTGTTGTAAATGTTAAAAAAAACCTACCGACCTACCTTTGAATTTTCTTGACGATTTTTTACGAATAGCTGCGAGCGGCTGGGGACTTTTTTGGGTGACAGTTTAAAAAAAATACCTACTTTCACCTGTAGATATCATGTTTATAATTTATTTAGTTTAATATGTGTTATTATAAATAAAGCTCGAATTGTGGTCCCGTGGCTAGTGTTGCGGACTCACGGAACAGAGGTCCGAGGTACGAATCCCACTCGACCCTAGCTTGATTTCCATTTTCTAATAGTGAGTTATTTACAACTCGTCGCAAATGGCCACCAAAATTGAAATATTTGGGTAAATTAAAAGATCGCTAATATTTCTTTTACAAAAAAAATAGTTTTTTAGGTTTCCAATTCTTATATTGTCTGTGTTTCCAATATACCTATAATCAAGTTGATTTCAGCCGTGACAGTTTTCGTGTCGACGAAGACCCAAGGACCTTGTGTTGTGAGAACAGACGACTCCATCGCAGACCTCGTGTCACCACGCTGTACGGTGTACCTAGATAATGCAGAAGGTAGATGGCGTTGGAAGTTGGCGATACCTGTGTGACCCACATCTGGGTCGGCCTTGTTGTTACTTTCACCTGGCTGTGTGACGTTTTCGCTCTCGGACTTCCTTGCTGGGAGCTGCTGTGTTATTCCGACTCTCATTTTCTATTATTTTTTAAAGTTTAAACATAAGTGGTGTGTGTAATGTATTATATATACAGGGTTTCGAGTCGTGTGTTTCGGCTAACGTGAGATCGGAATAAGTAACCCCGGGCTAAGTACAAAATTGTATTTAGTAACAGAGAATTGCGCAAGTGCGCTCGTTTTCGTTTCGGTTAGAATGAAGAGTCGAAATTCCAGAAAATAATGGAGACGGATTCATAAAGGTATATTTGATATTACGAATGCTTTATGTAAATTATAAAAGTACATAATTATAAGCAAAACTTGATGTTTCCACCGACCGCTTGCAATTGTATTTTTACTATTATATTATGGAAATATTCGCGTGTTGCGTTATATCGAACTTTTATTTATTATTAAAAAAATATTACATAGGTTAACCTAACTTTATTAAATTCAATACTTGTTAATAAACAGAACAGAAGTATCACACAAAATAATTCAAATAACAAATAATATGCATGTGCACATGTCATAATTTATATCCTTTTAATCTATCCCTTTAATGTCCTTTCACTGCTCTAATTTTCTTGCCTCCTCTTTCACAGTACTAGCTGCTCGATTGTGGAATATTTTTATTTTTTTTATAAAAAAATAAATATTAGCGTTCTTATAATTTACCCTAATATTTAAATTTTGGTGGCCATTTTTAACGAGTTGTAAATAACTCACTATTAGAAAATGGAAATCAAGTTGGTGTAGAGTAGGGTTTGAACCTCGGACCTCCGGCCCGTGAGTCCGCAACACTAGCCACGGGACCACAACCCGATTATACAGGGTGTTTATTAAACTTGATTAATTCAAAATAAAAAAGCTAAAGATATATAAAAATAGAAATAAATGTATTTGTGTATAAATTATCTTTAATTAATACCATTACTCAATGGGAAAAAGGAAAAAAGAGGAAACAGGAAAGGAGGAGAGATTAAGGAAGAGAAAAGAGATGTTTCTTCAGACGTGATTTAAACAGAGATACTGTGGTAACATCTTTGATGGTGGATGGGAGATGATTCCACAGTCGAGCCGCGTGGACACTATATGAGTTAGAGAAGAAAGAGGAAAGAGGAATTGTGGATAACATGCAGCGGTGATGCAGTGTTTAGAAATTTTTCTGCTAAATCTACCGGTGGTGGTGGCAATATGTCGTGGGTTGCGGCAGTGTCTCGTGAATATGCTCGGTGTTATACAATGTAGAACTACCTGCTACTCGGAAGCGTGGGTTGGGTTTTACTCTCGGTACTGGTCGATTAATTCGAGCGGGCGCGTTCGCAAAACTTACACCGACACATTTAAAATATAAAGCATGTTGATTTTCAAAATGTTTTACTAAATGTTAACCGAATGTGCTATCTTTTTTGTTTTTTTTTTTTAAATAATGGGTTAAGAAAATGTAATATATTAATTTATTATTACACAATTCATAATGTATTTATAATAATATTTTGTGTTCATAATTTTCGACGAACTAAATAATAAAAAGGCTAGTTTTCTGCCGCCGTTTTAGGCAGATTTTTTTTGGGAGCGAACGTTATTAAATTTAACAAACGAAATTTTCTCGAATGATTGTTTTCTTTTTGGGATTTAAAAACAAATCGCATTTGACTTAAATTGAATATGAAAGTTTTTTTAATCAATATTCTGTACATTAAAAATGTGTTTGTGTTAGTTTTGCGAATGCGTCGGCACTAGATAATCAACCTATACATGATTAGATTAAATGAAGAAATATATTTATAAACCTGTGTTTTTAATCCATAGCTAAACATTGAATATAGGTTTATAATTATATTTTCACTCTTAAGAATCGCATCAATAGTAGTCTATGTCATGCTCATAAGCGCGTGTGAGCGCGAGAGAGACTGATGTTATTTTCATAATGCGTATGCCGTGCGATGTCATACCACAGATACTACACAATGCTTCTTGTCATAAACATAATATACTTAGTCTTGAGGATCGTCGTTTGTTATTAGATATGGGTATTTTACATGACATTCTTAATGGACGTCTTGATAGTCCTGTTCTGGTTTCTGAGTTGGCCCTTAATGTACCTGGCTACCGCACCCGTCACACGAATCTATCTCTTTTCCATGTACCCACAGTTCGCACCAACTTTGCACAGAACTCTCCTCTGATTCGCTTGACGCGTAATTATAATTTATTTTTCAATAACATATACATATTTAATTGCAGTAAACTCACTTTTAAAACCAAAATTAAAAAACTATTATTTGAAAAAAATTATATTTAGTTATAAAAAAAAATATATATATTTTTACATTATAATTTTTAATTGTTTCTATTCACTCATATCAAATACACACTTACCCTGTTCTTAAACCTACCCTCACACCCATATACAATCACACACATTTTCACATACCTACCAAAACCACACTCCACTTTTTTACACACGCATCCTCACACACAAAAAAAAACTCGCACACATGCACTTCTATGAATTATATTTAACTGAACTGGATTTTTATAATTGTATTTATGTGGAAAACTGATTTGGCTTTATTCTATGTTTTTTTTATAATAATGTTGTTTATATTTTTTTGTATTGCTGTTGTTTTTCTTAATAAACAAAATAAATAAATAAATAAATAAATGCGTTTGTGTAAGTTTTGCGAACGCGCCAGCTTCAAATAATCGACCAGTACCATTGCTGGTTATACTCTGCTTGAACAAATAGTACATTTATCGCGATTATAATCACGTTCCAGAGAGGTTTTAGCGCGCTACGAGAGTGAATTTTACTTCCTTGTTAAGCTAGGGTTTCCTAGGACAGCGGTGCCCGTATTTTAACGGCCGTAGTGAACGGTGATGCAGTGGACAGCCGTCGTAACGGTGACTAGAGAATAGTTTCTTATGAAAAGGGTGTTAAATGGTGTTGATAACGCCGTTTTCCTCGAAAACCAGTCTCTAGTCACCGTTACGACGGCTGTCAACCACATCACCGTTCAGTACGGCCGTTACGATACGGGCACCGCTGTCCTAGGAAACCCTAGCTTTACGCACAATAAAGTTGTGATTGTGTCCTACGTCCTACTTACTATTTCGTTTACCCACATAACACGCTTGTCACTAAATTTCCGACATTTTATTAATAGTGTTACTATTGGTTCAGTAATATTCTAAGTACCTAAGTATCAGAGATACCTACTTAGAAGCTTTACACAATTTCCAATAGAGAAACATCGTGATTTAAAAAAATAAAACAAAAATTACAAGGGTCTATGAAATATTGTCAAGTAAAACAAGTAATTTTTTTAAACTAATCAGTTGCATATTTTTTTTATAATTCCCGCGAAAACGGTCTATTGCATTGGCCACTCTCCTAATACGTCACGATTCGGTTAAATTTTAAACTTTGTTTGTGATTGTTTAAATTGAAATAGAACACCGTCACCAATCTTGAAGTCACAATTATTGTCAAGGCCAAACATTTCGCGTTTTTTAGAGATATATTTTTTAACAATTTTATTTTAAAAGTCACGTATGAAAATATTTCTCCACAATATATCAATATTAATTATGAAAATACAATTAATTTTTCTAAATCCGTTTCACATATTTTTATTGGTATTCGTAGTATGTGATATTTCCCTATTCTTTGTGTTTTTTCTTCTTTTTAAATTGCGCATTTTAGTTTAAGAAAAGTCAAATAAAAATTCACCAAAACCGGCAACGAAAAATAGTTGAATTTTCATGTTAATTACTCATTTAATTAAATTTTTGTTACACAAAAGTGGAACTAATGAAATCTACCCATTAAAATGGTTGTGAAAAGCTAAAATAAAAAGGTTTGTTATTTTTCCCAACAAAATAATCTCTCGACCATGATCTCATTACTTGAAATGTAACCATCGTATTATTATACAATAATCACGAGAGGATTTCCTGTATAATAATAAATCGTAAAATATTATTATTAGGTAGGTACAGGTAAATTAACTTAAGTTGAGGCCGCGCATACATAGTCATTTGCTCTATCTACATACATTTCTGAAAGATACAAGTATGTGTTTATTGAAGACGTTGGCCCAATTAACACGAATCGTCAAAATCCACACGTCACGTTGAAATTCGGGTGGATTGACATTATGTTGTGGTTATTTCAAATTTATTCAGAGATTACTCTTAGATGAAAATCCTGCAAAAGGAAATCAACTAGAGATTAGTCACCTTATTGCGTTTGCCTGGCATCAAATAAATAAATGTAATTGAAAAAAATAACAAGAATACTATAAATATCAACCCACCTTAAGCTATATTATTGTGCCGTGCGGATTTTTACAGCAGCAAACGGGTCGTATTTTCAGGTATGATTTACGGCATGATTAGAGTTACCCTAACGTAGGTATAGGACGATATTTTAATTTATTATTAAATGATTTTTTAAATGTTTTTTTCATTTCATTCGAGATTCGTGTTAAATAATAATATGTCAAGTATTTTAGTGTATGCATTTAAAATATAATATCAAAATGACAAAATAATAATTAAAACTGTAATTGCCGAATGTATTATTAAATTTCAATTTTACAAAACTTGCCATTAGATCTGACAGTAAGAAATGAATAGAAAAACAATTTATTCATTTACCAATTTATATAAAAACGATAAAGTAGGCAACGGTTTTATGAATACATTTCTCTGAACATACAATTATTATAAATAAAAAAATATTTTAGACATTCCCTTCGAGTATTGCCTGCATATTAACCCCGGTAATTCTCACTTGATAGAAATTACTTTGTAGAGGTGCAGACCGAATTCTAAGAAAACGTTTATATCAAATAAATCTTTGCTCTCATCGAAATGAGTAAAAGATAATTAATAGTGTAATTAGCCTTGATTGTTATTTAATAAGCATGAAAAAGATTAAACGTTTAATGCATTTTTTTTGTAATATATTTACATTGTACATTTCCACAACGCGCCCCTAGAAAAAAACAGCGGTGCTACGAACCGTCCTGGTCTTAGAGACCTGTTTTTATGATATTTTTCACATTTAAAAAAAGTTGCTGAAAATACAGTATATTGTTCATAGGAACACATATAAAATATTTCTATATTAACACGAAATATTGCTGTGAAAAATCACGTTGAATAAATATTTCACGGTTACCAAACGCGTTAACCAGTACACCATATGTTGGACATGAAATTTGTTTTTTTTATAAATATACCTAGTTATAAATAATAATAATTGAATAAAATATAATTTATAGAAAAAAGTAACACTCTGTATACAAACTTAACATCTGTGTGAGTACTGTGATAGCCTCAACTTAGGATCCGTTAACTATACCTACCTATTTACCAACTATCCACAAATTTTACCGCTGAAAATGGCCTCGAAAAAAACTTTTTCTAAAATTCAGCCTTATCTTTTATACGCCATTATGCATGTTTATGGTACGTTGTATTAAAGTTCTAAATAATAACTATGACCTCCCAGCTCCCAGCCTCCGTAGTCCATCACGGAAAGTGAAATCTCGTTGTAATATATTGCGCTGTATTTACCTTCGTCATGACTTTCTTATTTCTTCACAACTCAAAGATATACCCACAGATTTATTGGCATAATCAATTAATCAATCCGTATTTATCTAGTATCAGAATAATATAATATGCGGTATCTCTACACATAATAAAATATAATATAAAATTAAATATTAAAGTTAATATTTATATCATTTTTATCTAATACTCACTAAAAACTGTTACAAAGTACATAATCAAACGTAACCGAATTATTTTAACTGGAATTTCAAAAAAAATATACATAAATTAGCCACAGTGGACAAAGAACTAGAACTAAAAAAAAACGTAACAGACAAGAATGCAATACGAGATATCAGAACAATAACAGACCCTATTTAAAAAAAGTTCTAAAAGTACCTTTTATGTAAGTCCCAAATTTCAAAATTAATTTTATTTTTTACTAACATTTTTTTTATCTTTCACAAATAATATTTATTTATTTGACACTTTATAACTTTATATACACATACAATATATATACATATAAGGGCGGGCATATTGCCTTAAGGCAATTTGTTGCCGACGTAAAAGCACATGCACCAACTTGGCGGCCCTTCCTGGGGCTTTAATGTAGCATAGGAGGCTTCAGTATGTGTAAGCGATCTACCACCTCCTCAATAAAGACTAGTATTTGTCACTTTCGGGGGTGGTGATCGCCATACTGAAGCCCACATATAGATTAGAATTCATGAAAATATTTGTATGCCCATAATGTGTTTTTATGTTGTTCTGTATGAGTGTTGATCGCCGCGCGGTCGGCGGGGAACTGCGGCCGGTAGCGGGAGGGTGGGGACCTTATACGTGGCGCAAGAGAGACCGATAGAGCCGGCAAATGTGCTCGCTATCTCTCTCGCCGCGTGATTGGTCAACCTAGCACCGCCCGCTATTGGCCTAGCCCGCCGCCGCACGGCAAAATGTTGTATATATAGCCCCGCCGGGGAAAAATAAAGTCAGTCATCTCACCACACTACTAAGGCTTCTTACTCTCCACTTCACCTCCCTACCTCGCTTCAAACCGGACCTCATCGCCACCTGGATTCGAACACCGCTACCCCCCTGGACTTGGAACTCGGATACTCTTTGGATTGGATTTTGGACCCCGGATAATTTGGACCCTTGGATACTTCCCCGGAACACACCCCGCCGTTCCCACCGACGGAGAGATACCGGCCTTACAACCCGGTTGCCTGACTCAGGATTGCGGCCGCCAGCGCTACTCGCTAGCGACCCCGCAAGGGATCTCTAGGCGACGATACCTCCCCCGGAGCTTATCGTTCGTCGGCCGAGGCCCGCCTACGCCCGGCCACTCTGCGACTGACACCAGCGCCTATAGAAATACAGTTCTTGTGACGGGCGCGATTGCTACGGACGAAGCAGTGATCCGCCGCGTCTGTTACAAGTTGGTCCTTCGAGCCGGATATTCATCGCAGAGCGCCTAGAGATGACTTCGAGAACCCCTTCACTCCGCTCGGGTCGAGGAGGCACGGAACCGAGAGAAGACCCTGCTACAGATCAGGACTCAGCCGAGTCGGACACATCCGAAGATACAGTCCAGCGGCTGAGGACGCAGGTTCGAACGCTCCGTGCTTCACTACACGATCAAGACCGACGCGTGCCCTTGGAGACGAATCCCGAGCCCGCGCCGCGTGCTACGGATATGGACGGCATCATGACGGTGCTGTCAAAAATGGCGATTCTACTAGAGGCTTCGCAAGGAAGAAGCCCGACTTCAGCCCCAGAGGACGTTAGCAGAGTCGGCGCCATGATAGCGCGCCAATCTACTGCCAAGGACCTACCCGCCTTCGCCGGAGAGCCGCAGGAATGGGCTACTTTCAAATCGCAGTACACTCAGTCGACGGAGATGTGCTGCCTTTCGGATCCAGAAAACCTCCTGCGTCTACAGCGTGCGTTGAAAGGACGGGCAAGAGAATCTGTGTCGTCATTACTAGTGGATCCAAGCCAAGTGAGGGTGATAATGAAGACGTTGGAGCTACACTACGGCCAGCCGGACATTGTAGCGTCTTCCTTGTTGGAAAAAGTGAGAAGGCTCCGCTGCATACAGAACGACGGATCTACGCAAGCATTAGTAGATCTGTCTAGCGCAGTTCGGAACGCGATAGCGACCTTAGAAGGCTTCGGTGGCGATTACATGTCTACGCCACAACTACTAAGTGAACTAGTGAGCAAGTTACCGCTGTGCATGAAGTCTCTCTGGTGGTACAGCAGAAGAGGAAACCGGGTGAGGCCCTCCGCGAAGGATTTCGCGCTCTTTTTGGAAGATTTAACGGAATCTTCGATGATAGGCGGCGGAATAGAGCCGCAAGTGTACAGCGGAAAACAACGCGAGAAGCCACAGAAGCGAGAACAAGTGCATACAGTGATTTCAACAGAGGGAAACGGGAAAAGTATAGCGTCATGTGTTTTGTGCGGACGAGGACATTTACTACAAACGTGCCAGGAATACATAGAGTGTAGTATTTCGGAAAGATGGGACATAGTGAAGCGAAAGAATTTGTGTTTTTCGTGTTTATCGAACACTCATCGGGCGATAAAGTGTAGAAATGTAAAAAAGTGCGGCCTCGATGGATGTCGCCGAACACATCACAAGACATTACACGACAGAAATAGTGCCGATATCAGTGAAGCTCGGTCTAGCGCCGATATACGAGCGCCAGATAATAATGCCCGCCGCGACACGCCTGCAGCGGCGGGCGCCGGGGGAAACAGACCGACCGCGAACGAAACCCGCGCCGCGAGTTCAAGTGAAAGAAACTACGATTACGGCCACAGTTCGCGGACGAATAATATAGTGACGAGCACCTACGCTCGGGAGGAACCGGTCCTCCTAAAAGTGATTCCCGTCATGTTGAGTGGTCCGCGAGGACGAGTGAACGCGTACGCGTTACTGGATGAGGGATCAACCGTGACATTGATTGACGCAAAAATAGCAAACGACATCGGCGCGCCGGGAGAGACTCGAGGATTAAAAATCCACGGTGCCGGCGGAATGTGCGTAACAGATAGTGCATCAAGAAAAGTCACAATTAAAGTGCGCGGAGTTACGGAAGATTTATTCACTCTCCGCGCAAACACAATACAGAAGCTGAGTCTGCCGCTACAGCCCGTGATTGAAGGGGAAGGCAGGATGCGACAAGTGTGCCCGCAGTTACTCATCGGCCAAGATAACGCCTCTCTCATAGTGACGAGAGAGGCACGGAGATGCGGGGAATACATCGCCTCAGTGACAGCCTTAGGAAAGGTGATACACGGTGGGCGGACACGCCAGACTAACGCCAGCATACTAATGGCGCTTAGTACAGAACAGAGACTAGAAAATCTAGTTAAACAGAATTACGCCGTCGACGCGTTAGGTATAAGTTCGACAGCCAAGATATCGCGTCAGGAGGCGCGAGCCACAGAAACCATGAGAGCCACGACACGTTTCCTACCGCAAGGACAGTACGAGACAGGGCTACTGTGGAAGGACAATCGAATATGTTTACCGGATAATCGCCGTACAGCGCTGAATCGATTTTTAAGCATAGAGAAAAAGTTCAGTAAAAACAGTGAATTCGCCGCGGCTTACAAGTTAAAGATTAAAGAATATCTAGACAAGGGGTATGCCCGGGAACTGACGCTGGCTGAAAGACAAGACACTGCAAGTGGGCTTTGGTTTTTGCCGCATTTCGCAGTGACGAACGTGAATAAACCGGATAAAATACGGATAGTATTTGACGCCGCCAGCCGCTGCAACGGGAAGTCATTGAACGACATGTTGGCCAACGGCCCGGACCTTCTCTCATCGCTTATGGGAAATATAATGCGATTTCGCGAGGGAAAGATCGCGCTGGCAGCAGATATAAGGGAGATGTTTCTCCAAATTAAAATAAGAAAAGAAGACCAGAGGGCGCAGCTGTTCCTCTGGCGCGATAGTCCCGAAGAAGAAATTCGGGAAATGATTATGACGTCGATGACGTTCGGCGCGGCGTGTTCACCGAGCAGCGCACAGTACGTGAGAAATCAAGTCGCAGAAGATCACGGGCAAGAGATGGCCGCCGCCAGGGATGCTGTGCGAAATAAATTCTACATGGACGACTATATGGATGCCGTAGACAGTGCAACAGAGGCGATACAACTGCGCCACGATGTCAGCGAACTACTACGGC
Source organism: Micrasema longulum (assembly GCF_059751315.1). Classification (NCBI taxonomy): domain Eukaryota; kingdom Metazoa; phylum Arthropoda; class Insecta; order Trichoptera; family Brachycentridae; genus Micrasema; species Micrasema longulum. The sequence continues at coordinate 329,180 of NW_028278570.1, forward strand.
GGGGCGGATTCATCCTCGCGAATTGGGCGAGTAATGATCCCTCCGTAATGGAAGCGATTCCTTCAAGTCTGAGAGGGAAAAGCGCACGCGAAATAATTAGCGGAACCTCCGTGACAGAGAGGGTCCTCGGCATCAAATGGGACCCGGTGACAGACGAGTTTCAATTTAAATTTAAAGTGTCACGGGAGGTTCCAACAGAGAGGCCTACAAAACGGCAGATGCTAAGTGAAGTTATGAGCATTTTCGATCCGCTCGGTTTCGTAGGGTGTTTGACAATACGCCCGCGAATACTGCTACAAGATGTGTGGCGCTCCCACATAGAGTGGGACGAACAAGTGAATGAAGAACACGCAGAGAAATGGCGCACTTGGGTGGACATATTACGCAATACCGAGTGCGCTATACCGCGGCGCGTATCGAGCGCCAAGGGCCAGCCAGTAGAGCTGCACGTATTTTCCGATGCCTCGGAGCAAGCGAGCTGCGCCGTAGCCTACATCGTGGAGGAGAACGCCGCCGGAAGGAATGCGACGTTCATGGCTAGCAAGTGCCGAGTTAGCCCGCTACGAGCGCTATCAATTCCACGCCTGGAATTACAAGCCGCACTCATGGCCGCACGACTGGCGGCCACAATCAAGAAAGAATGCGGAAGTAATATACGCGATACCTACTACTGGACAGATTCTACTACGGTGCTGTGCTGGGTCCAGAGTGATTCGCGCATCTTCACGCCATTTGTAGCCCACCGCCTAGGGGAAATAGATGAGCTAACGAAGGCTCAAGAGTGGCGGTGGGTACCAGGAAAGAAGAACCCCGCTGATCTCGGGACGCGGGACGGCGAGATACCAGACATCTCCCCGGCCGGCATGTGGTTCAGTGGGCCGAGTTTCATAAAGAAAAATAAAAGTGAATGGCCGCCGCTCAAGGTAATAACGGCGACCCCGGATACAAGCAGTGAAATAAAGTGTGCGAACAGTGCCATCGTGATGACAGCCCTCCCGGACGAAAGAAGATTTTCCTCCTGGCGGAGACTGATCAGGACTACAGCGTGGGTGTTGCGCTTCATAAACCGCTGCAGGAAAAAGAATACAGGAAGCGCGACACTCATCGCCCCGGAACTCAAGGCATCAGAGAGGGCGTGGATACTTATAAGCCAGACAGACAGTTACCACGCCGAGATAGCCGCAATTAGACGGGGGGAGTGCCTCCCGCGGAACAGCCGCCTGCTGGGTCTCACTCCCTACCTCGATAAAGATAGCGTCCTCAGGATGGGGACGCGAATTATGGAAGCGCCCGCGGTGAGCGAGCAACTAAAGGCGCCCGTCATACTAGACGGAGCGCACGCCTATACGCGTCTATTGATAAGGCATTATCACGAGTCGCGGCAACACGCAAGTACAGAGCGGATACTCAGCGAACTCAGACAACAGTTCTTTATAACACGATTACGGACAAATATAAGGAAAATTATACACGAGTGCCGCTACTGTCGAATACAGAAGGCCCGCCCGCAGCCTCCGCTCATGGGACAGCTGCCTGCCGGCCGACTCGATCATCACGTAAGGCCTTTTACCCACTGTGGGGTGGACATGTTCGGGCCCGTATACGTAACTATCGGAAGACGCCGGGAGAAACGATACGGGGCCCTGTTTACGTGCATGGTTACGAGGGCCGTGCATATTGAGATTACACCGTCGTTGAGTACTGACTCGACGGTGCAGGCCCTCAGAAGGATGGCGGCCCGCAGAGGACATCCGACAACGCTCTACTCGGACAACGGGACGAACTTCAGAGGCGCAGACAAAGAGATGGCGGCCGCCATGAAGGAACTAGCTCACGATCCCGAACTACAGAACGAGGCAACAAGGAGAGGGATCAAATGGGTGTTCAACCCGCCATCGGCGCCACACATGGGGGGAGCCTGGGAACGGCTCGTCCGGTCGATAAAGGGGGCGCTTATGGTGATTCTAAAGGAACAAGCCCCCCGAGAGGAAACGCTAATGACAGCGATAGCGGAGGCCGAGTACACAGTAAACACTCGGCCCCTAACCCACGTCTCGCTTGATAGCCGAGACGACGCTCCGCTGACTCCGATGCACTTTCTCATCGGGTCGAGCGGGGCCCAGCCGCATCTGGCCGATTACAGAGACGCGCCGCCCGAACTGTGCCTCAGAAAACAATGGCGGGTGGCGCAGAAACTAGCCGACGCATTTTGGAAAAGATGGATGAGGGAATATCTCCCGACATTGGCACAGCGACAGAAGAGGCAACAGGCCGCCACACCGATCATGGTCGACGACCTGGTCATAATAACGGACGCTGCCCTCCCGCGGAATGAATGGCCGCGGGGACGCGTCATAGCAGTCACACCAGGGAAGGATGGACAAGTCAGGAGCGCCCGGGTCCAGACAGCCACCGGAACCTACACACGACCCGCCGTCAAGCTCGCCGTGTTGCAGATCAAGGACGACGTCGGCGCAGAGATGCCTCCTCGGCAGGGGGGAGTGTTGCCGACGTAAAAGCACATGCACCAACTTGGCGGCCCTTCCTGGGGCTTTAATGTAGCATAGGAGGCTTCAGTATGTGTAAGCGATCTACCACCTCCTCAATAAAGACTAGTATTTGTCACTTTCGGGGGTGGTGATCGCCATACTGAAGCCCACATATAGATTAGAATTCATGAAAATATTTGTATGCCCATAATGTGTTTTTATGTTGTTCTGTATGAGTGTTGATCGCCGCGCGGTCGGCGGGGAACTGCGGCCGGTAGCGGGAGGGTGGGGACCTTATACGTGGCGCAAGAGAGACCGATAGAGCCGGCAAATGTGCTCGCTATCTCTCTCGCCGCGTGATTGGTCAACCTAGCACCGCCCGCTATTGGCCTAGCCCGCCGCCGCACGGCAAAATGTTGTATATATAGCCCCGCCGGGGAAAAATAAAGTCAGTCATCTCACCACACTACTAAGGCTTCTTACTCTCCACTTCACCTCCCTACCTCGCTTCAAACCGGACCTCATCGCCACCTGGATTCGAACACCGCTACCCCCCTGGACTTGGAACTCGGATACTCTTTGGATTGGATTTTGGACCCCGGATAATTTGGACCCTTGGATACTTCCCCGGAACACACCCCGCCGTTCCCACCGACGGAGAGATACCGGCCTTACAACCCGGTTGCCTGACTCAGGATTGCGGCCGCCAGCGCTACTCGCTAGCGACCCCGCAAGGGATCTCTAGGCGACGATACCTCCCCCGGAGCTTATCGTTCGTCGGCCGAGGCCCGCCTACGCCCGGCCACTCTGCGACTGACACCAGCGCCTATAGAAATACAGTTCTTGTGACGGGCGCGATTGCTACGGACGAAGCAGTGATCCGCCGCGTCTGTTACACAATTTCTTCCTACCTACCCAAACCCTTCAGTTTGAGAAAATTATAAATATATTGACATATTGAATCTTACAATTTTATTTAAAAATTAAAAACAAAGATTAACAAAATAAATAAATAAATACAAAAAATTAACACTACTATAAAGAGAGGAGAGGGGATGGGAAGGAAAGAAGAAGCATAAAGGAACAATTTAAATATTTAGATAGTGACATTTTAATCTTGACTTAAATGTAAATTAAGAAGGGGGCGTCTCTAACATTAGTGGGTAGATTATTCCACAATCAAGCGGCTACTACTGTGAAAGAGGAGGCAAGAAAATTAGAGCGATGACAGGGTATTAAAAGGGTTCTCTCGTTACTAGAGAACGAAGAGATAGACCGTGTTGTGAAAGAGGTTGGATGAGCTCTCTCAGATAAACAGGCGAAGTGGGATTATTTAAAATATTGTGATGAAGTGATAGAATGTGAATGTTTCTTCTATGCCTGATACTGAGCCAGTGTAGTTGCGTGCAATACTCTGTTATGTGGTCAAATTTGCGAAGATCAAAGATATAACAAATACAGTTATTCTGCAACCGTTCTAACTTATCAAGTAATTTAGAGTTAGCATCTGGATAACATACATCCGCATAGTCAAGGAGTGGAAGAAGTAAGCTCTGGACTAATTCTGTAATCCCTTAAAGCTAGGGTTTCCTAGGACAGCGGTGACCGTATCTTAACGGCCGTAGTGAACGGTGATGCGGTGAACAGCCGTCGTAACGGTGACTAGACAGTGGTTTTATTTTTTAACTGTGTTATCAACACCATTTTTCTAGGAAACCACTTTCTGGTCACCGTTACGACGACTGTCCACCGCATCACCGTTCACTACGGCCGTTAAGATACGGGCACCGCTGTCCTAGGAAACCCTAGCTTAAGTGAGTGCAAACTGCTATAAAGTTTACGACTAACTTCGTTAACCTGATCGTGCCACCCTAAATGCTTGTTGTTGTTTATGAAAATAAGATATGTTTTTGGAAACCATATTTGGTGAAATTTTAGTCTGCACTCTTCAGCCTTTTTACCGAATTAAAAATTATTATAAATTACGGTTCACATAAATTAAAGCTAAAATTCCTTTGGGTGTCGCGTGGTTCAAGTTATTCAGCGCAATATTCTACTCATTAAATAAAGTGCGTAACTAATTTTGGTCACATTAAAAAAACCAAAGGTGTGTTTCACCCAGAGTCGGATCTGTAAAACGAACATTTTGCCAAAAATAGGTATTATAATATTTACTAAAAGTCGAACCTATCTCAATATATATTTGTGGTAACTTAACAATACTTAAATATAATATAACTTGACCACCCATGAAACATCATGGCGTGTAAGCAAATAATACACGTACAACTATTTTTACATATATATATGATAGGATGATATATATATATATATATATTTGTACATTAGTGGGATTATTGCCAAATGGTAATTTCTTCCAAAATAAAAGGTATTATTTATTCCATCACCGGATAGCAAACTGAATTGATTTATTACTTCATTACTATAAAAATAAATGTGATTTTGTATAAAATGAAATGTATTTGAAAATGAAATATATTTTATTCGGGGTAAGTTAAACATAGGGGCGTGTTCGCGCATCATACATTTTCTAAATTATGTTCAAATAAATAACTTAAGCGAATTGTTTGTTTTTTGAGTGAAAAGTAAAAAAAAGGTTTTTGGTCTCCACATTTAATAAACCTAGATAAAAATAGTAACAATTAGATTTGTGAAGCTTTTTCAGTCAATATTTTCGCTTTATCTTTTAATTTCCTCGTGTAAAGCGGATTAATAATTATTTAATTAAATATTTTTAAAAATGGGGTTCGGGCATGTTGAACCATCTAATTCAATACGCCCCGTTATTTATTTTTTTGTAAGTAATCTAATGAGACATTTTATTTATTTATTAAATAGTACATTACATTATTTCGCTTTCTCGCAGGATGAATTTTTATGTATGGTAAAAAAACGAGTATTACTTCCTTTGAAGAATTTGACTTTTTTAAAAAGATTTTAAATAATGATAAACTTGTTTCATACTAATATTAGTATTTACACCTTGGTTGATTTGTTGCGGTATATAAAGCTACCATAAGTTGTGTTTGATATAATATCCGAATTGTTTAACGGTATTTATTATTCCTTTCCTGATTAACATTATTAATTTATTGAATAGCGGTTCAACTTACCACGTATGCTAGATTAACACGTATTGCGTATTGAACCAGCTTACACTACATTACAAATAATATTAAAATATTGTGATTACTTTAAGAAATTTGTATTATTTTATATTATCAATCTAATGTCAGAAAACACAATTATGTTTTAAAGTTTAAATTACACTATTATGTTCAATGATTTCGTGCGTCGACCGAAACTTAAAAAACTAGTTCAACGCGCCGGTCGACCCTACCTAAATAATGTGGTAGTTATCGTAAAGTTTAACCACTCTCGAGTATCTTTTCCTCGAAGAATTTTTCAAGTAAAATTAAATAAACGTATATTATACTTTTTTAGTAGTCGGCCTCGTGGTGTAGTCAACGGCGCGTTTGCCTACCATGTAAGAGTTCTCGGGTTCGATTGCCGACATGGTTGTCATGAAATATGATAATGAAATATTTATTTTAAATGGCGTTTTTACACTAGAATATTTCATAGTTCCTAGACTGGCACCTGAACCGTAAGACTGATCATCTAACCTTCGTGTAACAAAAATGATCACGATATGCTGCGATTGGTGGGTAGGGAATGATGATGATGTACTTTTTTTAAGGCAATTATAAACCGTCCAAATCCACCTTCTATTCTACCGTTAATTCTTATGGGTATAGTTGACGATAGGTGCTATGTTCACTTAATACCCAGTTAGAGCTTGGGGTGTGTCTCGCACAAATTCGGTCCTGGGAAGCGGGTACCTACTTCGGTTAATGCTTGGATGAGTTCATAGTTCACACCCACAATTATTTTTCCCATTTTTCATTTGTCACTAGAAACTTTAAATAACATCGTGTTTTATGAAGAAACTTATATTTATGATGTTTTTTAACGGGTGCCGAAACCTTGTTGGTATATTGTAATAAATCTTAGAGTAATAACACGCCACTGGCTAGAGTCGCCACGGAGAAAAACCGTTTTATGATTATTCAAAAGAACTGTTTGAAAATTGTAAAGTTCTAGATGTGCGGCAGCTATTTGTTAAAGAGGCACTTGTGAACTTCTGGAAATCTGTAGATAAAGTCAGCACACAGCAAAATATACAGACGCGTTCAGCGGCAAGGATTAATTACCTTGGACCTACCACTCACTCAAAGCTGGCCCAAAGAAACTTTACCTTTCTGGCTCCGAAATCTTTTAATCAACTTCCTGCAGCCATAAAGAACTCCACAAGTACCAATGTATTTGAGAAAAATGTTTGCAATTGGTTGCTGCACATCGATAGGGACGAGGTTGTCAATTTTTTTCGAGTTCGAGATTAGCAATTAGCAAAAATGGACAAATCTGCTTTCCTTCCATACTTTTACTTTTATTTGCTTTTTATATATTTTTGTATTTTGTATTTTTAGATGTTTTTTTCATTATGTTTTTTTATATTATTTGGTTTAGCACTCGATCTTATTTGGCAAATTATTTGTTACTCCTATTTCTTATTGCATTGTATAGTGAGTTTATAGAAACCATATCTCAATTATCTTTTAAATTATGTTTTTCTATTGATTTCAATGATACTATTTTTTTTTTTCAATACTACTATATTTTACTTTTATTTTTTTGATTTGAATGATACTGTTATTTTGTATATTTGATAATGTATGAATCTAAATTTGTATAATTTGGAATTGTATTATTTATTACTTATAGGTACCTTTTTTCTGGATTTTTATTATATTGCATCACATGTCATTATAATTGATTCGAATAAATTTTACTACGTATTTTTTATTGTTATTTATTATGGCGTGACACGGGCACAGTCTAAAAAGTCTTAATAAGTTCACTTATATTTAAATGAGTGTAATTTTGAATGAAAAAATAAATAAATGATTAACTACTACGTTAGCTACAGATTACAGCAATACAACAGGCCATTGGTACTCGTGTCGAGAAGTGCAAGCGCAAACCGAAACCGTCCGTTACACGTTTGTTGTTAAACTAAAAACTAAACCAAATTTTGGAACGTTTTTTTCTATGGAATAGAATAGAGCTAAAGGGCTTCTTTAGGGAATTATTACTAATACGTATTAGTAATAAATACATATTAAATATTTGTATATTACCACTTACCGACTGTTCTATGTCCACCGGCTTCGAGACGTACCCGTCTCTTCGTCAGGACACCAATTAAACCAACATGCAAAACCCACTATACACCTTCACCATAGTTGTTGCACACAAATATAAAACTAACACCATAGTTGTTGCTCACAAATATAAAACCAACACGACATGCATTTTAATAAGCACATGCACCGATTAGGACAAACATGCACGGATTAAATTATGAAAATATTCTATGTTGTTTGAGAAATAGTTGAAAAAAGGTAGAAGAGATGGAGGGAGGAAAAAACTGCATCATCCGCATATTGTCGAGTAGGTTTTTTGCCAGTATACAACATCATCATTCCCTTTCCGCACATAATGGTGAATAGGGCACTACATTGGTACACCAATCGCAGAAATCTTGATCATTTTTTGTAACATGAAGGTAAGATGATCAGTCGTACGGTTCAGGTGCCAGTCCAGGGACTATGAAATATTCTAATGTAAAAACACCTTTTTAAATAAATATTTCATCTCTACCATGTCGGGAATCGAACCCGAGATCTCGTGTATGGTAGGCAAACGCGCTGACCACTACACCACGAGGTCGACATACCCACGATATATTATTTTAAACTTTATTTTTATAAACATATCATTGGGCTTCCTTTTTTTAAATTTCCCTAGTAGAAACTCATTGTACGATTTCGAATTCTTATACCTATAATGAGTTTAGGGACAGTTTTTCTTCTCATTGGTAGGTAGGTACCAGGGGCGTGCGGTGGGGGTTTCGATTAGGGAAGCAATTAATATAAAAGTAATTGGTACATAATAATATACACTGCCCTTAAGAAATTAAAGGAAAACTAAATACTATGCATATATGATTAGAAATAATAACAATAGTTTTACATATCTTGTAATAAATTGTAATAACTAATCAACCAACTTCACTATAATATATACTACACTAACTGCGAAGTATTTTGTGGTGTTAAATTATATTATTTGTCAAGAATGCAGTGAATCCAAAATAGATATTATCTTGTTAAAAAACACGACTTCTCAACGAAAAATAATTGGTCATTATTTAAACCCGAAAAATCAATACATGTAGTAGGTAATAAACTTTTTTCTTATACCAAATAAACATTATAATGATGTAATGTTTGAATTAAATTCTACATTTTGATTAAAATTCCTACTCCATCACAAAATAATAATTATAATAATATGTTCAGTGCCAAAATACCGAAATCGCATCTGTGCTGCGCGGCGTTGCGTTCGCATCGCGTCTAAACTACACGAAAAATGTATGAAAAATAATGTATCGGTATGTTTCGATTGCTTCCGCAGCCTAGTGGTAATTTCAATTTGCGCCTGCGCCCGGACTGCGCGTTCAGTGCGGCGCTGGAATTTCGAATTTGGTTCCATCGCGATAGTTCTTTCCTCGAGACGCAGCCGGCCAGTAGCTGGTACGCGCTGGTCAGTAAGCGCACGACAGCGCTGACGAATGGATGTGCTTCGGGGATTACATTGCTTTTTTAACATATTTTGATTAGGCGATAGTAAAACTCTTCCAGAATTATTACTCAAATTATTATTACATTATTTGATTACAGTAATCTAAATGTTAGGTATTAAGATTGATAATTAATGCTATTTTATAAAAATAATTTGTCCAAAATTAGGGGAACCAATGGTTCCATGCGTTCTATGAACAGACCGCGCATGGTAGGTACTTATCCTAATAACTTTTATTATCATAAAACATACATAACATAACACACAACTTTTAGTATTATAATAATTATGGCACTGTTTGTTAAATTTTATAGTGTTTTTTGTTTAGTTTAACTTCCTTGATTATTTTGTGAACAAAACAAAGTATGTATTTCATAGGTTAGTTTGTCCATTAGTCATGTTCCGAATATCTCGTATTGCTTGTAATGTAGTAAATACTTGCGGTTGCGTTCAGTTCATTTTGGCCATCCGAGTTTTTTTTAATGCTGAAACAGGTTTAGCGACTTTTTTCTGCCAAGGACCCGTTGTTTTACTTTAGAAATACCTATTTGATTCCGCAAATTCTAACCCCTTACTATTTTTATTGGTACTAAAACCATAATATATATGTAAAGTAGAGTTTCCTTTATGGTTTATTTTATCTTTAAAAACGGCACTTGTAAAATAATACTTATTAAATTCACAAATTACGTCCGATGTACATTTCTGCCAAACCTCAATGATGCCTCAATGATTATTTTTTTCTTTATATATACAATGAAATATTTGATTTATTATGAAATACAAATACAGTAAAATTTTATATAAGACTGAAACATAGCACTTCAAACCTATTTTAATTTTATACATTTCACCGAATTTAATGTAGAGTAAAATGTCTTTGATAGGAGATTGATTGCCTAGAGATTGATTGCCTAGTAGTAAAAAGACGAATAGTAAAAATGGAAAATTTAATTGTTGCCGATTGGAAAAACGACTTGAAAATCTTATTTTCTAAGAAAAATGTATTTGTAATTGTTATTTAGGAACTGGAATCTAACTGGATATTTTGTTTTGTTTTAGTAATTCGCTACAATGGGATTCGGGCAAGAAATGGATGGGTGCGGCCGCTGCATGAAATATGGACTCTTTATTGCGAACTTTTTAACCTTTGTAAGTACACACAGCCTAATTACCCAATTACCCAAAAACTAATTACTTTAAAATCACGACACATCATCCAATAATAAAATTATGTACGTGAAGTAAATTCCACTGAGAGAATGGCTAAATTTACGATGCGAATTATCATGGATCGTGAAAACGAGCAAGGTCGAGAAAGGCATAGCATAATCAAATCCAACAAATACTTGTTGTTGGACATGTTAAAAGTAGGAATAACGAACGTGCGTGCACGAGAAGATGTATGAATGTAGAGAACGGATGAAAGACAGAATGGTGTGGTATTCTATCTTATCTGCCTACTTTTTTCGGTTCAGTTATTTCTTTCAAATCAGCGTTTAATATACAAGTAAAGCTTAGTATTATTATGATCTGTTTACAAAACAGTGAAGAAGCCTTTAAGGCGTGATGGTTTATTTGTTTGAAGATCTACTGCTTTGATCCTCCATTATGGCATAATTTTTTATCTAGTTGCACTGAAAAAAGTTTATTTATTCAATAATAAAAATAAGGCAACCCAAAATGGCCACAATAACAATTTATTGTGGCCATTTTGGGTTGCCTTATTTTACTTTCCATTCGGTCAATTTTAACGGAAAAGTAATATTTTTTTTTGTTTTCTAAATGAAGGGCTCATGATTTAAAGGATGGGTGTAAATTTTCACGTGTTTCAATATAATACCTAATGGTATTTGACAGCAGTTCACATGATCTATATTTCTGTTGAATAAAATTTGACATCAAGGCTGTAGTAGGTATCTACTTTCCAAGATACCTGAACAAGAAAACAAAATGCATACAGGCAGGGCATAAAGGATGAATGTCAGTTAAGTATTGATTGGCATGGGAAGCAAGGAGTCAGAAAACTTGTTAACAAAAGGAAAATATTACCGTTTAAAAAAAATTTAAGTAAAAAAGGTCAATAAAATACTGGCCAGTATAAAAAAAAAATGCTACTTATTAGTAGCTTAAATTTTTTTTTTAAATCTGTAATTTTGAATTCCCACAAAAACGGTCATTGCATTGGCCACGCCCCTATTACGTCACGATTCATGTTCATTTTCTACTTTGTTCCAAACCATTCGATTTTTTCGGAACATCGTCACGAATGTTGACGTCACAATTATCAATGCCAAACATGTCGTGTTTTTCCAGTGGCATATTTTTTTATGTTTTCTTTTTTGAAGTTATATTATATATGAAAACAATGTTTTGAGTTTGTCCAAATTTTTGTAGTCAAGGACTGGATTCAACCCCTTAGGGAGCTGTTAATATTAACATACTACAACAGAGATGAAGAACATTTTAGAGAAGGGAATATATAAGTCTAGGCATCCACAGGGCTTATGACCTGTCATTGGCTGGTTAAAGTGGCCACTTTACACACTGTGTAACATTCACCATTCTGCATATATTTGAACATATATATTCCTTCGATTCTTCCATCTGTTGATGTTTCTGAAGTTAAGGGGCTGGAGCCTTTATTGTTGCGGGTGTGATCCATATAATTGAATTATTTCGCCTACATATTAGGCAACGCCTGAATATATTTTTTAATTTATATACTTCTTCTTATATATTCTTATTTATTCTAAGAAAATATTTTTAATTTGTATACTTCTTCTTATATTTATTTTTTTATTAATAAATTTCATAAAAAGTACATGTGTTTGTAAAATTCTAAACATATCTACTTTTACACATCTAGTAAATGTTATCACTGTAACTCTCCAAAAAAAGAGACTAACTCTTGTTCTTGGAGAGTGACTTACACTGTTTTAGTTGTCTATACAATTTTAAATACGAGTACATGAAAAAGAAAAACATAGGATATATAAAGAAAAAACATAAAACAATAATACATTCATGCTAATAAAATTTAATGTTGTCTTTACACGTGTTCAAAAAATTTCTTTAGATTAACTTTAAATTTATTTATTGACATATTATTTTTAATAGTTTTTAGTTCATTGGGAAGATTATATATCTTATTATTATTATTTATTCCATATCAAAAAGTAAAAAATTGGAAAATTGTTTTCATTGTTTTCAGCCTAGTAGGTGATTGGTTCAGCCAGATGAATATCAGTCACATGATAAAGGTTTCAGCTCCTTTACTTCACAAAAGTCAACAGATGGAAGAGTTGAGGAAATGTGAATGTTTAAATATGGGCAGAATGGTGGAATGTTACACACACACACACACGCACAGTGTGTAAAGTGGCCACTTAAACCAGCCAATGACAGGTCACAAGTCCTGTAAATACCTAGACTTCCATATTCCTTTCTCAAAAATGTTTTCCCTCTCTGTTGCCACAAATAAATAACTCCCGAGAGAGGAAATCCAGCCTGTCTGCAAACATTTGTACATACTTAAAACATCGTTGAAGATATATCTGTTTACACTTTAGTAAATACATTCTTAATTCTTTTGTTGCTTAGAACAGGCATTGCTGTATAGGAATTGATAGACCCACTCAAGTATTCCGCTGTACCTCATTGCTTCGCTTGTTTGATTTATCCTTAGTGCTTAAGTAGAATATTGGTTTGTAATTTTGCATATATGTGATTTTTCAAATATATAAATAGATAAAAAAAACAAACAAACCCTGCAAACACTTAAACTTCCGTTTTCCCTTCTAATTGTAAAATTGACACTTTTGGTATTTGCAGATTGGAGGACTGGTGGTGTTGGCAGTTGGGTTATGGATGCTAATCGACAGAACTTACATAAATGACTTACTGGGAACGAATCTCTTCCAAGGGTCTATATATGTCCTCACGGCCACTGGTGCTCTCATCACCATCATCTCCTTCTTCGGGTGCATGGGAGCAGCCAAGGAAGTCAAATGCTTGCTACTATCGGTAAGATACTAAATAGGATAATTATTTTTAAACATTTTGCAACAAATATCATCCAAATAAGTTACTTTTTTTTATTATTTGGGTAACCAGGCAGTTTGTTTGATTTCACACCGTGCCACAAAGCATTTGCTCAAAAAGTTTTGCAATAAGCTAAGTCTGCATACAATGCAATACTCTGGTTGTTTATTTGTGATGACAAATTAATTTACCAAAAAAGTAATTTGAAGCCCTCTGTTAGACAAAGTTTAGCGGATTCAGTAGAAGCATTCCGAGGTTCAACCACAACTCAATTCCCATTTTTCTAGTACGATATGTACTAACTGCTACTCGTATTTCAAGCATTTGTGATTATCATTGTCAAAAAATTGCCCTCACTGGGATGTCTAGTACCAAGAACACACTTATTATTTTTTAATTAAAAATAAAAGATTTTAAAAAAACTAATAGTTTGAGATGATTAAGCCAGAATTTGCTGCTGATACTAGTAAAATGTTTCTAAACATAAGTATTTCGATAAATTGTTTGGAAAATAGGGTCGCTAATTTAAGCTGTTGAAAATTTATTTTTTGAAGTATGTAACGGAGCATACTATAACTTTTGTAAAGTGCAGTTTTTTACTTAAATTATTATTTTTTCGTAAAAAAGAAATATTTCCTTATGATTTACCCAAATATTCCAATTTTGGGGCCATTTTCAACGGGTTATAAATAACTCACTATTAGAAAATAAGAATAAAGTTGTGATAGGGTGGAGTTTGAACGTCAAACCTCTGATCTGCGGCACTAGCTAATGGACCACAACCCGGTTCATTTTTATTATTATTTTATCTATTTTGTTTTTAAAATATTACTATCTTTATTTAATCTTTAAAAAAAATTAAATGATTCTATTACATAAGATCGGGGGGTAGGTAATTACTTCAACTAGATAACTTCAAAATCAGGGTTTTTGAGTTAACCACTAAAATACGCTTTTGTAAACAAGCTATGCAATAGACCAAAATAGCATCTCTATAAGTGGGTAGCCCATTTTTACTGTGAGCTAAAATACATCTTTGTATCTTCCTCCATGAATGCTACAAATAGATCTTGATGCATTAAATTAATATTTTAATGATTTAAATGCACTCGACGCAGATACAAAAATCAGTTTTTAGTGGTTAACATAAAAATGTTTATTTTGAAGTTACCTGGTTGTAGTAATTACACCACGATATGTTCTTTCTCAAATTTAACAGTTTGTGTAGGTAGAAATACATTACCTTAATATACCCGCTTGTATTTCTATAAAAAGCTATATACGCAAGTAAAGTGTTTAAATAAAAGTATATCCGTACATACCCACTAATGTCAGAGCATCTTCTTTATTTACATACAAATCACGTATGAAATGTCACTTCCTGAATATTTGTGTTTTTCCTTTCTCCTCCCTCTTTCCTTCCCTCTTTACCCCTTCCTATCTTCATAGTATAGTGTAGATATTTAGTCAATTTTTATTTCTTGAAACATATATATGTTTTTCAATATTTTATTTTATAATGAAAATATTATGACACATCAACAATATGTTCATATACCGCTGATTTTCTCAAATTGGACGGTTTGGGTAGGTAGGAAAAAATTACCTTCAGGCAATATGTCCACCCTTATGCGCATGTAGTGTTTAAATAAATAAATAAAACGATCACACTTAATTCATTTCCTCTACTGCAGTATGCAAAGAGTTTGATAGATGTTATCTAATTCCAGTACAACATTTTGGTGTTCATCCTGTTTGTGACGATGCTCGTGGGAGGCATCCTGGGTTACGTGTTCCGGGAGAAGGTCCGGACATCTATGGAGCAGGAGATGCAGGCCTCACTGCGTTGGTACGGGAACCGGGAAGAGGTCAGCCGCTCCTGGGACCTGACGCAGCAACGTCTCATGTGCTGCGGGGTGCACGATTACCGCGACTGGCAGGACAAGATCCCACCCTCATGCTGCAAGGAGGTGGAGCTCGGAGGGAGGGTATGTTCCACAAATTATACTAATGATAGGTCATGAGCCAGCTAAACATTATCACTTTGGAGATTGACATCTTTTACATCAGTGTAACTATGTTTAAGAGGCGAATACTCTTGCTATTGGAGAGTATTAAACCTTAATAATGTCGAACCATTGCTCAAGGGTTCCTGGTTTGATATTGTGTTCCAACATAACGCCTTGAATATTTTGTTATTTTTAATGTTATTTTGGTAAAATAAATTGATTTGAATAAGTGATTCCAAAAGATAATACCATTTTATTTGTTTCAATTTTTTTTGCAATCAAAAACAAGTCTGGTGCCAAATAGGCAAACTAATAAACAGGTGTTTTACTTTTCTCCGTCACTGTTAGAGTTACCATATTACAGGTGTTTGCCGCATTTGACAGGCATTTTAAGGTTTAACAAGGCCTGCGGTAGACATTGCTCTAAGATAGGCATTTTTGAATTTCACATGCTTTAAAAAATATATTTAAAATAAATTTTGTCATTCTCATGATTTACTAAAGCATTCCAACTTTGGGGATCATTTTCAACGAGTTGTAAATAACTATAGTTATATAATAATAAATTAATTCCTATTAAAAATACTACAATATTTATTTCATCTCTTATAAATTCTTAAAATGTTAGTTAATATTATAAATACCCAGGCCCCAAATCAACGATTAATTATTATATTATTTAGATCTCAAAACTAAGAATTTTGCTGTTTGTTTTTTGTCAGGCATTTTATGTATAGGAGGCAATTGGTTTTCACTGAGTAAATATCTGATCTCCAGACAGCCTTCATACTGTTGAACGTGGCGCCTTTCTATTCTAGCCGCTCCCCCAGTTCTTTATGAAAGCTGCCATTTTCCATTACATATACTACCATTACTGTATCAAAATCACTCTCGGAAATCAAATGGATAAATCCACCTCGTTTTAAAGTGGTTGGCTGGCTCTTCTACCTTACCGAATGTCCTGGTTTCTATTCCAAGTAGGGTGGACATTAATTATTGGTTATTTAATTGTTCCTGGATCCTAATTTAGTTTAATTGCAGTTGCCCCTGAAGCGTAAGACATATCACTTTATCTTCAATGCAACAAAAATGATCCGGATATGCAGCAATTTAAGTACGATACAGTGCCCTATACACCACTGATGATGATAATGTCTCTAGCTCTCCCTGGTTTGACGTGCAATATTCCTTTAAAAAGAGTGTTTTTACTCTAGAATATTTCATAGTCCCTGGACATGCACCCTTCAGGTAGACATATCACCTTACCTTCATGTAAAAAAAAACATCTGGTGTACCAATGCAGTGCCCTATGCACCTTCAGACGTGGAAGGGAATGATGACGATAAATATTACTATTATTTCAACAATGTTTGTAACATTGTTTCTTATTTTTTTTTCAAACAAATTGTCTTTTTTATCTATTTATTTATATATGTATTTTGTTTATTTTTCAGAAACTGCCCTGCACAGAGCTGCAGTCTGAAGTGACAATTTACAGAGAAGGATGCCTGAAGAAGGGAATCCACTTTATGAGAGAAAATGGGACAATCCTCGGTACGGCTGGAGTCATTGTTGCTCTTTTAATGGTAAACCACATATGTATAATATATAATGTTGAGAAAATGTGCATTCATATATAGAATATATAAAGAAAGGGGCGGAAAGTTCTTATTTAATAGTAGAATCTGTATTAATCACTCGAATGCCAAACTAGCGGGACGTAAAATGTACCCCAACTGCTGAGCATTTCGCCTGCGTGCACTGGTTTTTAAGCTTTTCTAAAAAATGGAACACGATGGTTGATGGATTGTAATTCTTGGTTGGCCTACATATAAACTGTATATTTAAGTGCTTTCAACTTTGCAATAATGTCCATATAAGATTATAACACGACACTCTTAGAGCGATAACTAAAATTTTGTACATGGTCTTAGAAAAAACGAATAAAAAAAAGACTGCATCCAGCGTTGCCAACCTCTATCAAGCTAAAATCGGTAGATTCAGAAAAATAAATCGGTAGATTTTGGTAGATTCGTGCAGCTGGAACAATTTTGCAAAAATTCATTTAACTGGTCCTTTATATTTATCTTTATGAAAACTCGAAAAACACTAAACCTTAAAATCGCAATCCGTTGAATGCAGTTTTTAGCACTGTTATGATGCCATCGATATTGCTTGATGACTGATGTTAATTCGTTTCTTCAAAAAGAAACAAAAATAACAAGAAAATAAGACAAATTCCACTTGAAGATTTTGAAATGCAGATTTCAGCCGATACCCGTTGAGTAACGGGTATCGAAATTGAGAGCTGAGACCTATGCTCTGGCATTCGAGGGATTAACCAACCCTTCGACATACATATTACTGAAATATTTTTAAAATTTTTAAATTATTTTATAAATATTTATAATATCTACCGATCTCTTTTTTAAAAAAAACACTTATATTAAAACACATTGTTTTTAAACCACACGAGTTTATTTCAAATTTTAATGTCACTGTAGCATCAGAGGTATAACAACAAACAATCTAACAGTGTTAAAATTAAAATATCTATAATTTGGTGTCATAATAATTTATTTTCCAGGTATTTGGACTCATCTTCTCTTGTGTTCTATTCATGAAGATAGAATGAAATAATATGGAGCCAATATGATGTGTTGACGGATCCAGATCTCAAGATTACAAAGAAATGGAAGAGGAATTATTGAAGTACCTTGAAATATAGATTTAAATATTATAAATGTAACTACAGTTGTAAGCGTAATTTCAATTTGCTCTGTGTGAAACATTCCATTATTGCTTTTGTGTAATATATCCAATGCATTTAAATCTTGCTAATCCATTTTTTAAAGTCACATTACAAATATTGAACAAAAAAAACATTTGTTTATCGATGAATAAAAAAAATTATGTCCAAAGTAAATATGTGGTTCTATTTCATTACAACATTATTTGAATTCCAAGAATTAATTCTGAAAATTACATTTCATGTATTGTATTCTAAATATAATTTTATTTAGAATATTAATAGACTACAGAACCACTAAAATGCAAAATAGTTTCAAACCAGTCTTAAAAATTTCTTAAATGGTTTTCTGAGAACTCGAAAAGAATATAAACATTTTTTACAATTAGTTGCATTGGAATTTAAAAATTTTGTATTATTTTTATAGTGAGCGTTATTATATATTTTCAACAAGGTTTGCAGTTTCTAGCTTATTTAAATAGAATTTTAAAAAAAACATATTTCTGAGCTTCGAAAAGTAAGCTCATTCATTATTCACAAATTAAAATATCAGTAATTTTTTAAAGATTTTGTTATACACCAAATGATAAAACACGAGTGTTAATGTGGACATACATTGATATCGTGTTATTGATAAACAGATTGTATTGAATTATTCTAAATATGATTGTGAGCTAACAGATGATCTTGTGCAGCATCAGTTAAAAATAAAGGGGTTTAAAGCCCGTATTTTGCCATAACAAGAATAAATGTAGTATTTTATTGTAACGACCATTGTTTTTAAACAAAGGAATATAAATAAATACGATTTTTAACATTAAACCACAAGTATTTTATTGAAGAGTGAAGAAAAAGCAAACATCTGAACCTGCATTATTTTTTGATAGATAATGCAATGTCCATTGCTCGGCTGATTAAAAAAATCATTTATTCATTTTATTAACATATTATGCAAAATTTTATTGAGACAGTTTTTTTATAAATATTTTTTTAAACTATTATTATTTGTTATTACTAGGTATCACTAGGTATCATTAATTTCGTAAAAAAAACATTCAATCTAATGAGTGTCTAAATGAAAGGCGATTAAATAAAATTATATTTATTTAATCAAAATCCTATTTTTTTATTTCTCGTTCTATTCTGATTTTATTTAATTTTACTTTGGAATACCTACTGTATTAAAATTGCTAGGAATGAATTTGGAAACGTAAAATGATTTCATCCGGAGTTATTTATTTGGAATTTTATATTTTAATTTACTAAGTAATATTTAAACAATCAAATACCTACCTAATTAAAAAAAAAATGTTGAATATGAATTTATTTCATTTCTGATTAAAATTATATATTAATCGGTTTCTTCAAATAAATATTGTCAATTTGGTGGGGAAAATTACGAAATCTCTTGTGACAAACTTTTTCAAAACATTTTATTTGAAATTTGTTGTATTTATTTATATAAATTACTTCGTCACAAGTATTCATAGGAACGAGTACCATTGTTTGTTAAGATTTATATTTAGTCATATGCATATTTATGCTGCATAAATTAAATGGAATTTAATGACATGTTTCCTGAGACTCATTGCATGCTCAACATCAACACATCGAGTGAGCAAATGCCGCAAATTAAATGGAATGTAAAAACAGCAAAATCAAAAATACCACAATTATTGTGTACTATTATTTATTATTAAAAATAGTACATTATGAAGATATTGAATAAAAATACAGTGAAATATTTGTGGATAGTTATATTTCTGAACACAATACAACATGCAAGCATTAAACAATGCTTTTAAGAAAAGTAATAAATAGTTAATTTCTTACTAAATTTGGTTTGCTATACACTGCCCTGATGGTAAGTTTCAACACAAGTATTTTAGAGTATCATTAGTCTAAGGAAGATAGTTTTTATTTATTTAGAAGCAGTATTTCATTTCCCGAAGGTGGAATCCATCGCACGGAACATTACCGGGATAATCCTTTACGATTCCTAGTTTCGTCATCAACAGGGAATGTATCGGATATAATTTAGTACTTTGTTTAATCATGAAGTAGTAAAATACACAAACAGAACGGGATAGTAACGCATACTCCGAAAGTATAAAATGTTTTCGCCAAAAGGCATAATATTTCAACACGATGTCAAACATTCGATAGCGGTAGGTTATTACAGAAAGATTTCATAATTATACGTATATATAAATATATAGGTAATGTACGAAATACGAATATATTATTTATATATATTAAGGATATATTGCTCGAGACAATCACTACGCCAAATTCGTCCTTGGTAAAATGAAATCGAACATAACTATAATACATTTGTTCCAATATTATTCACCTAAATTATTTTTTACAATACTAAGCTCAATCGATAATTTGTAAAAACAGTTTACTAGTAACACGTAGCGAATCTGTCAGATAATTGGCAAATAGGCAATTAGTAATCTCTTTTATTTCCTATATGAATAAGGCCTTCGAAGTAGACGAAAGAACGCCTCCGTCCGCCGCTATCTCTCTCCCTCGCACTCTGCCTCGCGGCCGGTACCGAAACACATTCCCGACTTTATTCTATCTAAAATAAATATTACGTTTTATCAACAACATATAGCGGTAGATTCCTTGTGCTCGGTAGGATCAGGCAATGTACAAGTGGTTGCATATTACTGCACCATCAAGTCTCATCCGGGCTCCGGGCTTCTCTCACTCCCCGGTGCTTGCGATGTGTCTTCCGGCGGCCGCGCCGCAGGAGCGCTCCGCTCCACAGCAGCGCCACGGCAGTCGTCAGCCACGCATTCCTGCGGGGGGATTCACACTCATTACTGGCCCACACTACCACCGCATCGCGCATGCCTGGCTGACATCATCATCATGCCCACAGATACTGTTCCAACCGATCAATTACACTAAATACTACACTCTCTGTGTAGATTATCTTTACCCTTTTACAGGTTGGTGACTGATGTGAAAAATAATATAAAAAGCTGCGAAAAATAAAACACATTTCTTTTTAGTTATTTAAAAAGAACATGGATCGTCAGAAAACTAAAAGACAATCTAATGTGTGATGTAGGTCAATGTTAAAAATTAAGTAAATTTAATTATTCTTTGTGTAATGTATTGGGTGTTTTAATAAATAGCACCGAAAGTAAAACAAAATGGCAAAGTTTAATAAGTCATTTGAAATAAAAAAAAATGCTTCGTAAGATATTGTGTTAGCTTTTATGTTACATATATTATTTTATTTGATTGCATGCCTTCAAAATTGAACTTTAAATGTACCATTTAGTGCATTTTCGACACCTCCTTCTGTTCGCGTTCAATCGAGGAATAAAAGATAATACATTATTGACCAATTTTTTGTAAAATACTGAAGGAAAAATTATCAGGGTCTGTATTAAATATGAACGCTTTTCTCGAAAATTGCCATGAAACATTAATTATAGAATTTTTACCTTAAGTCCATGTGTTGACATAAGTTGTGTCAGATTGTTTTCAAATGAAGAGAACAAGATGACAAATTACAACATGATGTGTTCTCATTATTTACTTTTCCTTTATTCCCTCAATTGAACGAGAACAGAAAGAGATGTCAAAAATGCTCACTCTCATCTACTTGGCATTCCATTTTGAAGGCTTGTAATCAAATAAAATAATATATGTAAAATAAAAGCAAAGGGTTCGAACTGTCAGTAGGGTCGCAGTGAGTCACATCTTGCTGGAGGATGCGATTCTATAAAATGCTGCAAACGCCCAGCTGCATTCCATCGGCAGCACAACTGGCAATGGGATCACACTCATAGCGGTGTGATCACAGCAGATAACGAGAGGATGAAAGGCGAGTTTTTGGCGCCTCTAAACCAAAACCAACCAGCTAAGGGAAGGTAACCCCGACATAAAAATCCACCAGAGAAGGCAACGAGAAACCACTCTGGTCATATTTTCCCAGGAATCACTACAGCGAGTACATCAATAAGCAGTCGTCCTGGCTGCGAAATATAAAAGTAGCGCAGGACAAATACATATGCTTTCACTGTAGTGATCGCCAACGTCGGGGGGGCCCGGCAAGGCACTAGAAGAAGAAGAAAAGCAAATATCTTGTAGAACAGAAAATTTTCTTTCGAATGACGTATAACCCTTACCCTTTTTTTAACTTTTGATGCTCATTTTGAAATTGAAATAAAAAGACACCTTATGTGAACACCTAATAACTATCTACAACTGTAGAGAAAAATGAATCATATATTAAAATAAATAACAATTTATTATAGCATGCCACAATATGGTGCAGAGCTAACAATAAATGGATAATGATTAGAAAATGCGGGTAGTAGTAGTAATATGAGTGAAGCGTATTTGCGTTTAAATGAATTTAGAGAAAATTTCCAGTATGTGAGAAGCCAAATTTGGAATTATTTTGTGCTATACCTACTTCTGTGATGACTATGAGAAATTAAGAGATTGCTGGGTATCCGATTTTGCTAACTAAATAAATAAAAATAAATTTTAGTCAGTTAGAAATGTACACAACATGTGAATAGTTATACAAAATTGGTAAACATCTTCAGCACTAATATACCTTTAAATATGTAATAAAATATTTAAAAGTATATTTTGCGAGAAGACAAAACTTAAATATGCATTTTGAGAAATATTATAAGTGGTTAGTGAAGTAAAAGTTTTGACCCGTCAAACTCTCGAAACCTACAAGGTGTTACAAATACTTATGATAAAATAAATATTAAAAAGCGGATAATGTCATTTAAAATCAATTGAATTATATAAAGAGAAATATTGACTGAGAAATATTCATGCAATTAACCAAAAGAATATTGGTTCTATTCAAGTTGTAATGGAAGTAATTATGGGGGGTTTTTGGCTTCTGGGAGAATTATTATAATGTTAGATTTCCCGAGCGAGTGTGCCGCAACATAATAGTAAGTGTGAGGTTAGAGAGGAGTGGTGAGAAGTAAGAGTGAGGTGGTTACCGATGCACACAACACGCGATATTGCTCACCAGTGAAGCGCAGTACGGCATCTGTGGACAAGCGTACATGTTAGTACACGTTATTCGTTATTAGGACAAGACGGGTCCAACCGAGTACTGAAACAAAAATCTCGTTAGTTCGGGTAGATAATGTAATCAATGTGCTTTAGCTAGAGAATTAGATGTTTCCAGATGAAAAAATAAAAGTATGACAAACAAGAAATATGTTTAAAAATAAAACGGGCAGTCTGGCCTTAGCCTTTAAAAATTAAAAACAAATAATAAATCATCGTGCTGTTTTTTTAGAGTGGTGGTTTGACAAAACCATCACCATCATCATCATTCTCTGCATTGCGGTCAGAGAGCATAGAACACCATAAAACATTTTTAATTTTTACTTACACATAGACTTTGCTTCGATATGTGGAGACATTCATACAAAAACATATTCAGATTTTTGATCGGTCTATTTTCAGATAGCAATTTATACATTTGATTCTATGCTCAGATTCATTCGCATCAGTCTTAGTAAATAAATGAAATATTTTAGTACTAACTGTAACACTTTGAAAGCTATTTTTATTAAATTGGTACTTAATTTATTTATTTATTTTTGCACCACAACGGGCCAGGAGGCCCAATTACAGTGGTGAATTACATCACAGAACACCTAGGCTTGAGAAAAATCACATTTTAATTTTTGTGTTCTCACCGGGAATCGAACCCGGAACCTTTCGTGTGTGAGTCAAGCGTCTTGACCACTACACCACGGAGGCTGCCATTTATGATCTATTTTTTATTCTGAAAAACGGACATCAGTGCTTTAAGCTCCTGATGTCACTGCAACTTGTGTAGATCTATTGTGACAATGACCAATTTCATAATTCCGTTAGATTTACGTACGAGGGTGAAAAATTATGTCCGTGACTTTTTGAATTTCCCATTTTACAACTTGAAAAGCAATACTGCTCCCATCAACTGTCATCTGTCGATACACTGCTGCGCAATTTTGAGCAATCTGCATCCCTAAGTTTGTGTTTGAAAGCCATTAAAAGTAGACAACCGTGAGAAGTTTTGCAAAAAGTTAATATCATGTGCTCATCAAGCATTATTTTTGCAAAAAAAACCATAACTCTAAACAAAGGATAAACTTGATAAATACTGTGGGGATTCTGTAGCATCAATTTCAATGGTAAAGAAGTGGTAAACTGAATTTTGTTCTGATCGCACATACATGAGAGACACCGAATTTTCTGGACGCCCTATTGAGATCACTACACCAGGAACAAAAACACCACAATATGGTGTTGGCCGATCGGAGATTAAAAGTGCGTGAGATTGTAAAAACTATAGGCATATCACATGATTCAGTGTTTTTGATTTTAGATATCACTTGGATATGAGAAAGCTATCCGCAAGATGGGGGACCACAAACGCAATCGTGTGACAACTTTGAAGGAGTGTTTGGCATTGTTTAACCCCAACCCGAACGAGTTTCTGTGCCATTCCATAACCGTAGACGAAATATGGATCCACTACAATACACCGGAGACTAAGGGACAGTCAAAACAGTGGGTAACTTGGCCATGAAGAAAGCTACGGCGGGTCTGTCAGCCAACAAGGTCATGACAGTTTTCAGAGATTCATGTGGCATTATCCACAGCGATTACTTTTCAAAGGCTTCCCTTCTTCAACAATCAACAGCTTATTGGACCGGTTCAATGTTGATTTTAAGAAAATACTGCATTTGGCCAAAAAGGAAATGCTTTTCTGCCAAGACAATGCAGTTTCATGAATTAGGCTACGAATTGCTTCCTCATCAGTGACTATTTACTATATTCAAAGAAATAAACCTTTCTTTCACCCCTAGCGAACTGTACGTTTTGTTTTTTTATATTTTTATTTAGATATGAAACCCATTATTGGTCTTTTTTTATTTGTTGTTATTCTTTATCTATTGTTTATTATTATGACTGTGTTGGTTTCAAAAATAAATAAATAAGAAATATAAAAAAGAGATTGTGCTCAAATTATGAAATCATCGCTCAAACAAACGCCTATTTGGAAGTGATTAAAAAATTCGAGAAAGGTTGAACAAAGTGTATTGAGCTCAACAAAAGAGTAGGGAATTAAAACGTTTTACTGTCAAAAAAACTATCTTTCATTAAAATAGTCACGGACTTAATGATCCATCCTCGTAACTGGTAACAACAACTTCACCTGCGGATGATATGGGACATTGTAAACGGTACCTGGCAGTCAGGGGCCGCATGGTGCAGCGCCCTCGGGCAAGGCGTGGAGGAGTTGGGGGCACACGGAGGCACCGATGGGGGCTCCAGGGGGGGTGGGCAACACCTCTCGGCTGAGCCGCCCGGGCACTCCAGCTCCCAGCAGTCAACTTCTCCCAGCTGAAAGACAATGTTATGTAATGTAATCTAAATATTATGCTATCCCATTGAATCATATGTAAATTTATTTTATTTTCGCATGTGCATATATATTATGTATGTATGTGTGTACGTATATATATATATATATGTATGTATTTGTGTGTATATATGTATGTCTGTGTATATGTTTGTATGTAGTATATATGCTTTATATTTATATATTTAATTGTATTTTTACATTTAATGTAAACTGTAATATTTTATTTTTTTTCTTCTCTTTTGGGCTAAAACTGTTTTTCTATTTCTTCAATATTATTTTTATTTATAGGAAACATATTCGAAAACCATATTTGCCGCAACAAATCGGTTTCTTAGAACAGGCATTTGCCCATATAGGAACCGATTGCAACATTGGCATACTAATATTTCTGGCTTGCCGACCCTTCATATACTGAGCCTACTCCTAGTACAAGCAGAATTTGCCAGAGTGTTTTTTGTGCCATTTTTGTAACAATGTATGTATAAACTAATAAATAAATAAATAAAATAAATAAAAATATTTATTCTTATGCTGATATAGAGTCAATGTTAAATATTTCTAGTCTACAAAAACGTAGAACTAATATTGATTCCACATATATGTTCGGCAAACTATGGCCTTAATTCTTCAATGACCCCCCGTCTTTGTCATATTGTTAACTCAAGACAAGATCTGGACTTTTATGGTTTAAGTTTACAGCGATTTAAACAAGCACTAAATAAATAGTCCAGATCTTATCTTGATGTCCCTTATGTTTATCAATGCTTCTTTTCGTTTTTTAAACGTTTTTAACTATTCTTTTATTGTAATATTAGAACCCTATAAATTGTATAAATGGACAATGCCCGTTAATAAATAAATAAATATGTATTATACAAACAAAATATTACCTGCTACACGCTTTAAACAAACTGAAAAAGTTACATAAGTATATACAGTAGAACTCCGGCTATCCAAACTCCATTCATCCGGATTGCCAAATATCCAGATAGTTATCAGGAAATAAAAAATAAAGTTGAAGTTTTTAATTTTAATTTAATTGTGCAATAAAATTTGCTGGACATGTTTAAGTAAGTTTTTTATGTGATTAAAATTCTTTGTACAATTTCAATTGACCCTGAAGATGGCTCCTGCAATAGTAGCCGAAACGTCGGAACAAATTCAACACACACGGTATCACCCAAAAAAGAAACATATTGTTAAAAATATAAATTCATGGTATTTGTCTGGGTACTTGAACACTCAAATATGGACAGTAACAAGGCAGCTAATGAATTGGCGAGCCTTGGAGCCGAGACAGCCCCAATGGGCCCAGAGTCCTTCTGTGGGTTGTCCAAATATGCTTTTTATAATGAACTTAGTATAAAAGTACAACGCTCTGGCAAAAAGCACCTGGTCAACACCACGCAAAGGATTTTTTTTATATTCGTAGTATAGTGTTAATTTTTTACATATTTTTATTTTGTTAATATTTGTTTTTGATTTTTGTATAAAATTGTAAGATTCAATATGTCAATGTATTTGTAATTTTCTTGTAGGAAGAAATTGCGTTAAGGCAATATGCCCGCCCTTATATGTATATATATTGTATATGTATACAAAGTGTTAAATAAATAAAATAAATAAACTGCTAAAGAGATACCCGCAAAGGTTTACTTTCGACCTAACGAAACTTAGTCGAAACCAAGTGAGGGTTATTGCTAGAACTTGCTAGAAAAAACCATCCTAAAACATCTAGACGTAGGTTCTGTAATGCAGATGATGAAACACCCCACATTCTATGTGAATGTGATACTTTACATCACAAAAGAAACTGCATCCTCGGGGAGCCACGTGCTTGTCCCCTATAGCCCGATATTTTAAGGAGTAAAGAAGAAGCTTGAAGGGGGAGATTTAGCAATATGAGAACACTCACCCGCCTCTCGGTAGGCAGGCTCTTTAAAGACCTAGACTTGGAGGGCGAGAACTAATTTACAGGGGCTTCAGAATAAGAACATGCCTTTCGGACATTTTTATTGGACCACGATTCAACATTTTTAAAATAAATTTGAATAGTTCATGGGTACTCACCAAACACTCGCAGGTCTGACACTGGTAGACCCACCTCTCCCCGCTGTGGAACAGCACATGGTGCAGCTCCTGGTGGCGGCAGTCGTTGGCCGCGTCGCACTGCGGGCAGCAGGCGGGCGGCGCTGCGCTCCCTCTCGCTCCCCTACCCACGCCCGCCCCGCAGGCGCACGCCACTGCGCCGCACACCGCCACGCCGCGGGCACACGAGCATGAGCGGCACCCGCCGGCCTCCAGCCAGCTCAGCCCGTCCGGCTTCTCGCTACCCTCGTGTATACAACCTGAGAAAGACAAGTGTACTCTATAGTCTATTACGGTTCAATCATCAATAATATTACTTCTCAACAAATGATGCGAAGTGATGTTTCTAATATCTGACCCATAATCACAGAAATTATAAATTTGACATTAAACACATTGACTTTTTAAAAAATATATAAAATTGATCATAATGTTCGTTTTGGAGGCACGCATCCGTTAAACATTCACAATAATTCATGCAAAACCGGATGCGGAACTTCTAAAGTATGTGGAAGTTCCGCAGATGAAGAGCTATATTATAACCCTGATTTTTAACACTCATGTATCTTGTAATTTATTTATTTACAAAAATATTATGATGTATGCATATTTATTTATTTTAACAGAAAGTGTGGAATACTAAATTGATACTTACTTAATCTGCAGTCTGTAGTTGAGCATGTACACTGAAATGATCCTTCAGTGTTGACACATTGTGCGGATTGGTGACAAGTATGTAATCCTTCTAAACATTCGTTGATATCTGAAAAGCGAATGAAAATATAATTAATTAATAACTTTTATCATCTACTGTGGAAAAAGCATATTAACTTTTTTTACAATTTAAGTATCTATATGTTTTTCTTATATTCTATATGCATTTTATGTAAAAATTGTGTTTTTTTTCTCAAATAAATAAACATTAAATAAAACGCACCACTTCGACACTGAAAAGGAAAATGTTACCAAGTAACATGTAGCAACTTTACAGAAGAGTCAATTAAAGTTTTTTTGTTTATATTTTAATTAATAAAAAGATCTAATACAAATGTAATATTTTGGTGTGATTCCTACAAAATTAAAAATATGAGATAATTAATTAGTTTTTAAAAAAGGTTTAATTGGCTCTTCCGTAAAATTGCTACATGTCGCTTGGTAACTTTTTCCTTTCCAGCGTTGATGTTAACATAAAACAGAAATTTATTCATTCTGACTTAACATTACATTAATTAATGAAACATCACCAAATTTTCATTAGAAAAATCAAATGCATAAAAAAAAGGACTGCCGTTCTAGCTTTTCTGGTTGCTGTATTGCAAGGGCACAAATTGGAGGGAGACATTATTACCTTGACAGGCAGCAGGCTGCAGGTCCCCCCCTTTGGCGTCCCCCAGCAGCGAGCGGTAGCCCGGCCGACACTTGCAGTAATACCAGCCCGGCATGTTGACGCACGTGGCGGTATGCGGGCAGCCATGGGCGCCGGCGCTGCACTCGTCCAGGTCGCGCTCGCAGTGTGCCCCCGTAAAGCCGCTCCTGCATGAGCACACCTCGGGCGACACACATACCCCTCCGTTCAGGCACCCACCCGTGCAGATGGCTGCAAATATAATGTGTAAAAGAATGATTGATGAATCATCGTTAAAAGTGTTTTTATTAATACAATTTAACAGTGGTAGTATCAAAAACACTGATAGTTTCTTAAGAAAAAAACAAAACTCTATGATAAAGGAGAAGAAACTTCGCATGTGGCAAGAATATTTGGTAGCCTCCTCTCAAGCCAAGGGTAAACATCTTTACCATCTTGAACCAAATGTTATGGAAAAACCTTTTTTTTGGATGCCCAAAAAACTATTGCCATCCTGCATTCCTTGCAGACCTCTCCAATATTAACATTCTTCCTTACCAATATCATAACTCTTCAATAAACCTGTGTATAAAATTTTGTTTCAATATCTTGCAACTAATAAAATTAAGTTGTAAATATTATGTTTTACATAGTGTTCTATTAGATACTAACTTGTTTGTATGTAACTTAAATATGTAAAAACAAAAAAAAACAACACTGGCTAGAAACCCCAGAGGAGAAAAACACACAAAAAGAAGAAGAAGATCAAAAAAAAATATTTAAGTGGGTATGTACATAAAAGAAGTTGTTTTATAAATGACCAAATAACATTTTGGTTAAATAATGATACATATTAGGAGGATTTTTACTTTAGTATGAGTTTTTTATGGCTTTTTTTTTGTTACATTATCACATATCCATTCTCCCCTAGGTAATCTGTCTAACCCTTTTCGCAGATGAATTTTTGTTTTTTAACCTTAAAAATTTGACACCATTTTATAAAAATAAATATTTCACATTAACATTGAGTGAGTAAAAAACTCACCAACCTGCGAATTTTCAAGGAATATGCATCTTTGAATATGAATGGGGAAGAAGTATAGACCAGGGATTGCACGATTAAAATATATATACAAATAATAAAATCATAGAATTAAGAATAGTCCAGAAGGAGCGTAGAATCATATTTGAATACATCGGACTGTGTCCAACAATCCCCCCACTATGCCCCACTTTCACCGCGCGCATTCTCGAAGTCATCGCGTAATGTTGTTCGATGGGAAAAAATATAATCATAACACAAATGTCAGGTAAAAAAAAAAGCAATCCGTTAATCCGTTAATTTCTCTAAAATTTTATTGTGCCAGCGGAAATATTGATTGACACAACAGAGTAGATAAGTAAAGGGTCATTTAATAAGAGTAATTGAATTAATGAACTTCGAACTTGAAATATAAAACAAATTTTATTTTACAAAAAACTGATATTTTTCATTAGATGAGCAAAGTAGGGTAAAAAAAATTACTACCCTGGCAACACTAATGAAATGTCCATTGTGTTTTCTTCGACAATCTGACAGATGGAAAAATAATTCAAATATTAAGCAATGCATTTGCTACTAACACATACACATACATTTGCTAATTACACATGAAATGTGATCCCAACCTGTTTCTTTAAGACGCCAGCAGTATTTCTTCACTTTAAAACGACACAACACGGCATAGTTGAATTCAAATTGGGAGTTACATACTGAGCGACGTCTAGAAAGAAACTAATGTGTCAAAACGTAAATCCACTTTTTAAAGAGTAGTTTAGTCGCCTTCTGTTTGATGCGCGTATGCGGTTTCTGGACTATTCTTAATTATATGACTAAAATAAAGTTTTATGTTTATGGATTGGACAACGCTCGGCCAAATGTTGCAAGGCCAGTCAAACATGCGTGAAAATGCTTAAATGGAAAGTTCTTTTAATCACTGGATATTGCTCCTTTCGATAACAAAAAACGGCTAGATTCGTGGATAACCTCAAAAGATTAATCGTCTCGAGATGGTATTCGTACGCTGCCAGAAAGATGAGAAAAAGTAGCCGCTAGCGATGCACAATACGTTTAATGACATGATCTTTACCAATTAAAAAAAAATAAAACATTAATTTTCATGAAAAAACAGCGAGAACTTTTTCAAGTCCCCAATATAAACAGTTAAAAAACAATAATAAATATTTCCGAAAACTCACGTTGACAGTCATATCCATCTCCTTTATATCCCTGTATACAATGACAGGAGTAAGATCCCGCCGTGTTGACACAGTGGGCGTTGGGAGAGCAGCGATGTTCCCCCGATGCGCACTCGTCCACCTCGATACAGTTGAACTTGTCAGAGCGGGCGTACCCCTCCTCACACTGGCAGACATACGACCCTATAGTGTTGGTGCACTTTGTGTGTAAATGGCAGTGGTGACCCCAAAGGTCTCCATTTGATAAACATTCATCTACATCTGCAAAACAAACAATACTGATTTTGTAAACTATGCCTGCTTACATCATGGTATACATTTTTGATGGGTGATTACAAATATATATATTGTTTACATTACAAGCTCTCTTACGTGATAATACTAACAGCTGTATAACTTGATTAACAAAAAATCTAGCTCTTAGTCTCCATGCTTGATTGTGGAATTATCTTCCATCCAATTAAAGATCTCACTACAGTATCTCTATTTAAATCACGCCAGAAGAAACATCTCCTTTCTCTTCCTTAATCTCTCCTCCTTTCCTTTTCCCTCTTTATCCTCTTTTCGCATTGAGTAATAGTAATGATTTAAGATAATTTATATACAAATAGTCTATTTTTGTATATATTTAGCTTTTTTTATTTTTATTTTCTATTGAATATGTTTTGTAACTTGAATTATATAAATAAAACTTTTTTAATTTTATCCGTCAGTTGGCAGAAATTGCCATTTGACAATAAGTCAATTTTCGTTATGTACAAAAAGTTTAATAAATAAATATAAAATAAGTTTATAAACATCTTCATGTCTCATATGAAAAAAGGAAGGGTAATCATTTCAATCTGTGAAATAAACGTCCCACATTTTGTTTTTGATTAAGGAGGCTATGTAATAAAACCTTACTTAACAAAATCATCATCAAACCTTTATTTATACGCACCTGGGGCGGCATTCTGAACACTTTTGTTAGCGTAGAGAGCGCTTTTTTAGAGTGTAATTAGTAAGTAAATAAGCGCTGAAAAAGCATTCTCTACGTCCGCGAAAGCGTTTGATACTGCAGTGTCAAATAAAATGGAGCGTATCTTAATCATCTGTTAAAGGAAGGAAAGGTGATCAGTCCAATGCTTCGGCTGCCAGTCCAGGGACAATGAAATATTTTAGTGAAAAGCACCTTATTTACAAATATTTCATGTGGACCCTTCCAGAAAACGAACCCAGGACCTCCTGGGTGCGCCAACCACTACACTACGAGGCATATTTATCTCCACTTGATTTCTTTTTTCAGAGTTTTTTACCTGAGAGCAGTCATCGAGTCAAAAACAGTTGTTCAGGATTCTGGTCTATTTCACACACAGAACTGTATTCTTTATCCGCCCGGATACAGACAATAAAATAAATATTTAAAAACTATTTTATTTACCTGTGCAAGTTTTCCCATCTCCTTGAAATCCCTGATTACATTTACAAGAATATTCTGTCTCAAAATTTATGCAGGAAGCATTTTCATGGCAGTTGTGACCACGACTGCAATAGTCCACTCCTATAACCAAATTCAATAAAGATTAAAAAATATTTTTCAACAATTTATAATAATAATTTATCTATCAATTGCAATAGGTACTTAAATTTTAATATTTAAATTTGCAATAACAGACATTCACCTTTATCTTGGCAAAATGAAACAATATTTTTTTACACGTTTGATGGTTGAAAAGGCTTCATAATCCCAAAAAAAAATATTTTTTTGTTTTAATTAATGTTTATTATGAACTGTGATGATGCAGTAAACAATGAAAAATATGGTACTGTTTTACTTGTGTTTCAGTTCATGAGAAAAAGGACACATTGCAAGAAAAAGGTTAAAATGGTTCAATTATGTGATAAAATAACCACAAAAAAAATATGAATAGTAAATTTACTAGTGTATCTACGAGAGTCGTTAGACAGAAAGCTAGCCTTTGATAGATGACGTTACAATGAATGCCGTATTGCTTTTGACATCTACCATCCAACACATGACGTCTCTCAAAATTTGAAGCAAAAAGAACAATTAGTTTGGTTTTTACTGCCGTCATTTGAATATAAAAAAGCTATCCACGCGATGGGTGCCGCGTTTGCTCACTATCCACCAAAAACGCACATGTGTGTCGGGTTCGGAGAAGCTTTTGGCGAAAATAAAACGTGGTCCGAAGAATTTTTTTCGTCGATACGTCACTGTTCATGAAGCGTGGGTCCATTACTACATGCTGGAGATGAAAGAACAGTCCAAGCAGTGGAGAAAACGCGGTGAAGAAGGCAAAGTAAGGTGATGGCGACTGTTTTTTGGGATGCAAAAGGCATTATTCTTATTGATTACTTGCAAAAAGGTACAAAAATAACTGGAGATTACTACGCAGCATTATTGGACCATTCCGACAGTGAATTGAAAAAAAAATGCCCTGGTTTAGCTCGCAAAAAAGTTATTTTTCATCATGACAACCCACCCGCTCACAGATCGGCCGTCAAGCAGGCAAAATTGAACCAATTAGGCTACAAATTGATGACCACTCACCTTATTCACCAGATTTAGCCCCTTGCAACTTCTCCGTGTTCCCAAACCTAAAAAAATGGCTCGGAGGATGCCGTTTTGCAACAAACGATGAAGTGACGACCGACACTTGACACCGTTTTGAAGAGCTCAAGCAAAATTACTTTTCAGAAGGGATGAAGAAGTCGGAAAGTCGTCTTGAAAAGTGTGTTGTCCTAAAAGGGGACTATGTTGAAAAATAAAAGATAAAAATCGTGTGTTTTCTTACTTAGGCTAGCTTTTCGTCAAACGACGATGGTACATTACAAAATAATTTATACACCGAGGTGTCTGATGAGCTTAAAACAGAAAATGCCAATAATTATACCTGGACAGAAATTACAACACTCTCCTGGAACGGAGAATTGTTCCGAGGCGCTGCACGGCAGCGGCGGGCACTTTTGTTCGGGATCGACCCTGACACAGCCCATCACTCCGTTGCGACACTCGCACTCCACACACTGCTTCAAGGACACCTGTACTCCGTGCTCGTATATCACACCCTTCAGGGAACATTGTTCTGCAAGTGGAAAGTCACTTATTATTTTCTTTGTAGCTAGGTGCATTTTTTTAAATGTACAAAAAATTAATGTGGTCACTAAAATCTGTAAAATAAGGTCCCTTGAATGGGAAATTTGGCCTAAACTGACAAATTTACAATATTGCCCTTGGTTTACATACAATGTTGAATATTACGGAATGCAAAATCAGTTAATTTTTAGTATTGGATTATGCATTTTTAAAGACTTTCTTATACTTGAGTATTTTTAATTAACTCTATTGCTTTACGATTATGCACCTATTTTAGTTTTATATTAAATATGTTCAATAGTTACCAGTTGGAAGATGTCCGAATAAGGTATAAACTACTGATTAGTTTTAGATTTATATTAATTATGAAATTTCGTTGAGTAATATCAGAATACTATTCTTTTTAATTGAAATAGCACAAATTAAAAAAGGTAGAAATGCGTTGGTAATGGACAGTTAAGTAGACACCTACTGATATGTAGTTACGGAGCAAATCATGTTGCAAATTAATGAGTTGATGTTTGTGTAAAAACAAAAGCTCTAATGGAAGCATGTATGTCAACATAACACATAAAGGTATTTTTTTTCACAGCTTTTCCATACAGTAATCGCTAATTTCAATTAGGAGCCACACCCTAGGCAAAGTAGTAATGGAAATTTCAGTACAATCAACAATAAGTACAATCTAATTAATAAATTTAATCTTAATCATAAAAAGAAATTATCAAAGCAGTTACACTCACTAAGGCAAGTAGGACAACAGTCTCCTGGGTGTAAAACAGGATTTTTGCATCCTGATGGAGCACACTCCACTGGTCTGCATGATATTTCTCCTTTCTAAAATTTAAAAAATATATATGATTACAAATATGATAAATGTGACCATTTGATGATGATCTTGTTAAATATGTGACAAATGATGATTACCACGCAAGAACACAAGTTACAGTCCTTCTGCCAAGTAGCACCATCCGCATGAATAGTATTATTTATTACACAAGATTTTTGGCAGTCACATCCTTCTCTCGCACTCAATCGTTCCTGTTGAATTTTTATCTGTGGATAAGGACATCAAAGAAATTAGAAATCATACCTGATAATTGATCAGTTAAAGCCAGTCATTTAGCTTTATTAAATGGTTTTTCATATTGCATAATTGATAATAAAAAAACATTTTCTTCCAATTTTATAAACGGTGTTAATGTTATATTAGAGATAAAACTATCAACATAGGACAAAATAAAGGCCAAAAGCATTGAATTTAAAAAACCAATAACATGATACGAAAACCAATAAGAAGAGGCTTGGGAAAAATCACAATTATAATGATTTATTGTGTTCTCGGTGGGGTTTGAACCCAAAACCAAGGCATGTATTACAAAAAAATGGAATTACTATTCGTTTTAGCTCCTTTACTTCTTCTTCCATGACCTGTATTCTGCTCTCCATAACAGAATATTGTCCACAAGTGGGGCAAGCTGTTCGTACATTGGGGCACTGGTTTGTGTAGCCGTGAGGTCCTGTCACAATTTTTACATCCAATAATGTACCCTATAAAGAGAAACAATAGGTATAATGTAAGGTGCTGCAACGGAATTCCTGATGTTGATATTGAGAGAATACAAATATGAATAACATAATATTATTATGAAGCATTTAGATACAAACACATGTTCCGTGGTGTAGGATATTACCTTAAAAAAGGAATGCCTTCCATTCCTTTGGCCGAGCCATAGGGACAGCTGGGGCTGGGTGAAGTTTCTGTCGGGTAGAGGGATGATTTTCTTGTAGATGGAGTTGCAGTCCATGAAGACCTCCACCTCTGTCCCCGACACGCTGATGGCCACTCGGTGCCACTTGTTGTCCGCCAGGCGGTAGGGGAAGCACTCCATCTTGGCCAAGTCGGAGCCAGCAGCCACGTAGTGCAGTCGCACTTCGTCCTTGCGGCCACTGGACTGCATCTCCAGGTACCTGCGCCACACACCATTATTCATCTCAAAGGAGGAACAAACAGTTCCATTCCGAGGTACTGAGACACCTGAATATTGGGACGCCGTCGATGCGTCCATTACGCGATATAAACAAAATGCATGCGATGTGTACGTGATTTGTTACTATACGAAGGAGCGATATGGCATGATGTCTAGATCTCAAAATCGCCACATTTACTTCATACATAGGGGGCTCATGTACCTCGGAACGCATTTAAGTAATAATATAATGTTGCTACTCCAAAATAACTTAGAAGCAGTAAGTTCTAGGTGAGCTTTATGTAATTGAACCATTCAGAATTCCACGATATTTATGAAACTCGAAAATTAGGCATAAGCATTTGAAGAGTGTGACAGTGTGAAATTTATATTTTCATATATCGCTTAAAGCGTGAACTATTGGAGAAAGCGGATTCTCATGTTACTTGGAATGCAGTTAACGCAACTCAAATATTGAAAATTGTATGGTTTCCTCCTTTCTTCAGAGATTTAACAATAATAATAACAGGATGCAAATTTAATTTCAGTGGTAAGATAAGGAGATAACATACCTTAACAGTGGTATTAATGGAAAGTGAAACATCAAACATCGAATATGGATTAGGGCTAATATATCACAAAGGAACCACAAAACATTGAGGGTATATAATAACGGGTTTGGGAAATAAAACATGACAACACGAATCATAACATGATGGAAACACGAGTCACGCATGCGTTTCAAATAAAAGCCGGTAATTAAAAGGAAAAAAACATCACCAAAGAGTGAAAGCCAATACTTGGCTGAAAATAATCAAATGCTTCGGGTAGTAGGAATAATTTGATGAAGTGAGTGGAAATTAATATACTTCAGTAACGAACATGCATACAAAGTAATGAATTTATCGGTAAGGTTTAGCTTAGGAGGACCATTCCGAGGTACACACATTCCAAGATACATGATTCTCCCCTATATATAAATATGTCAGGAGTGGTACATACGATCCACTACAGCATTCACTGTTCAACAAATATAACGAGTGGATCTTGTGCACCTAATGACACGTATAGCTCACCGATATGCGATGTTGAGATTTAGAACTCACCAGCCTCCGGTGTCGCACTACCGTCCCACACCTGCAATCAACAAGTAACACTTACAGGACTTGGCAGAAATACGCTTCCCTTACATGAAGGGATACAAGCTTTCTCCTATCTGACAGAACTGAAAAATTATTATAAACAGTTTTAGCTCAGTCTAGTAATAACTATGGTTAGTGAGGTTTCCCCGACAACGTAAGGGTCTAGTCTGATCCAGACTGCTCACCGGGTAAGAACAAGGATCAAGAGTCCTTATGATGATTTTACAATTATATGTTGCAACAATATATTGAAAAAAAAATTGAATATCAGCATAAACAAACTTAATTTAACTTTTTTTCATACATAAAAGTATTATATTTACATCTACATATTTAGTTATCATGCGCTAATTGGTCAAAAAAATAAGTGGAAGTGTACTGAGTATTTTTGAATTAATAACTTAAGTAAATATGTAAATATAAGTTATTACATCATTACTATGGAATTCCATCAAGAATTGTCAATAAATAATTTAAATTAAATATTTAGTTATCGTTTTCAGTGAGGGAGTTTGTTCTACAATTTTTAATATAATTATTACTTAAGTAAATTCCAAAAATTAAAATAAAATAAAAAAATATCAGAAGAATCAATGAAAACAGCATGGGAGTTTGGATGGAGTGTGTTGTAAAAGTTTGTTTAGTTTCGCTTTAAATTATCTTATTCTTAATTTGGTACGTTTATATGAATTGCTCTCTATTGAGTTGTGTATAAAATATAAATGACTTTACAAGTTATTGAATGTAAAAGTTTTTTAATACAAATTATTTTGTGTTAATCAAAGTACCAGCTTTACCTGTTATATCCGTGTGAAAAAGAGATGATTGTTCCAGAATTGTCCAACTCTTGCTTTAAAGTAGCCATCATAGTGAACTCTGGAGATTCCTTTAATAATTCTGTTGCTCTCTGAAACGTTTGTGGAGGTAGCTCTAGTTCGCGATTATCACCTGGAATATTAAATTACAATATCAATTAATATATTAAACAACAAAAATACATATATTAAATAAATAAATAAAGGGTACATGACAAAAACAGGCGCATGAAAAATACGTCGTTGCATCGGTAATATTTATTGAGTGATTTTTCTTTCCTAAATGTGTTTTTATACTATAACTACAATGGAATTCCGATAGAAAAGTGTTTTTGATTTTTCATTAAGACTATATCATTTTATTTCAACGTGGTATTTAAATTTAGATATTTAAAATATATTAATATTTAAACTTATATATAAAAAAAACATATTTTTCCTTTTTGTAATTAGATTTATTTATTTTTTTAATCCATATTTAAAAGGTCCATTGTTTTATTAACTTTCCCTTCCCAGTGTGACACATTGCATCTAATAACTTTTATAGCTTTGTAAATATAATAAATTCTTGCTTAAGATTTTCGGTTTTCCTTCTTTATACATTTATGTATCGATTGAAATAATTTATTATTAAATAATAAGTACTTATTGGGCACAGAAAAAGCATTTTATCAGAAATTGGAGATAAATAATATAATAAAAAGTTTACTAATGTGTTGCAAGTCGCGCCGTATGAAGTGAAAGACTATCAAATAATATACGATTGTTTCACACACCACGTCTCACTTTCGATACAACAGATATATTTACGAGCGAGAGATA
Organism: Micrasema longulum; assembly: GCF_059751315.1. Classification (NCBI taxonomy): domain Eukaryota; kingdom Metazoa; phylum Arthropoda; class Insecta; order Trichoptera; family Brachycentridae; genus Micrasema; species Micrasema longulum. The sequence goes on from NW_028278570.1 coordinate 368,146, forward strand.
CAATTTCACGCGGGACACAGGCTAGCCTGTACCACTGCCACAGAACGCCAGTTGCTCTAGAAGTGCCTAGGAGCTCCGCTAAGGGTGGTCAGTTTGCCCGTGCTGTGGGCGTTAGCAAATTATTTTTTAAATAATTTTTGGCGATTACGTTAAAAATTGTATCACTTTTAACATCAATATAGTTGAATGAAGCAACTGTCTAAGAATGTTCCATTTTTCAGATTTGAAATCCCTAATTTTTGTATTTGTATTGACTACACAGAACTGGAATGAGCGGATTTTTTTAGCACAGTAAGGGACGGGTTAATCTTCTTAACATTTTTTATAATGTTTCTTAACATATATTGCCGGCGCAACGACGAATAACGAATTTATAGGAGAGCAAAAAGAGAAAGAAAAACCTTATTTCGTCGGGATCGTAGAACAACGACGGATGTGCAAAAATATGTCATTAACTCTTTTACATTTGATATTGAAAAGTTATATAAAGGCTTTTGTTCCAGGTTTGATAAAAATGATATATATAACTGATCCAAGTTTCAAATGGCATACTTTTGTTGTGACATAAAGCGTAAAAAAAATTAAACCGCTCTTACGTAAAGTTTAAGAAAGTCACTAGCGTCGTTGTTCTACAATCCCGCCGATATGTGGGAGACTGGGTTGACATATTTAATTAAATGTTTTTAATTTATGTAAAATATATTTCTAGATACAATCACAGATACATCGGACAAAAATGTGTACTTTAAATTAAAAAAAGAAAAACTCCTTTCTTGAGACCTTGTTGCCGCAATCACCGCATTTAGATTGCTCTTTAAAAAAATATTTTCTACAATTTGTAAGACAAGGAGCCAGATTTTTTCAGTTTTGAATATTCCATTATATTGAACTCATTCAGGAGAAAAAATGACATTAATATCTCGAAAATCGATAAAACGCAATGAGCCTATTTTAATTGTTGCTGTTGTTTCTCTTCGTGTTATTTTTCTCAAGCCAATGTGTTCTGTGTTGTAATTTTCCACAGTAATTGGCCATTGGAATACACAAAGTTATGACATCGACTCAATTTGCTCCCGAGGAATAATAAAGGAACAAATCCAAAATTGGCATTTTTAAGTTAAGCATTCAGAAATGTTTCCGCCGGGGCTGTATTCGACGAGCATGCATATATTACCAAAAAATGGAATGGAGGATATCCATTTTTGGTACACAAAAAAAGTTTGTATTTTAATGTTTACAATCAATATTAGTTTTTGGATTCCAATCGGATTCTTTCCTTAAATTCCTTATAATTTCGACTCATTTATTTCTATTCACTGGGTTTTGGGGAACGCAAAAATAAAATATTGACTCACATGTATAATATTATAAAAAATGTATTCCTATCAGTGCAATGTAAGTAAGAAGAGCTAAATATATATTTGTATATTTTTTATATGAATCATTTTAAGCTTTGTTAATCAGTCATGAACAAATATTTACCAATGAAAAGTTACACAATTATTATTACAATCTTTGTCCAAAAGGTTTTTACACGCTTTCATGATACAAGCAGACATTTTGGATTCGATTCTAAACGTCAAACTTAGCTAGTGGACGAAGACCAACGACTAAATACCTAGGCGTTGGGATCACTGAACGTTTGGGCATCAGTTAAGTGGCATCATTTTTGATAGCTAAAGACGAAATATGTATTAATATTGCCAATTGGAATCCGACAAGAACGTAACTGTATTTTGATTTCGAAATATACTTCGGTACGCGTTGGGTAAGAAAACTGAAAAATGTCAAATTTATTTTCCTGACACATTCAACAAATCTGCGTCGCAATAGAATCGAATTGAGATGGGGGAAGGGTCGTGATTTGGGGAACAAAGCAGATAGACAAGCGTGCGCCATTTAACAGGGCTAATAACGCATTTGCGAAATTTATCGCCGTGTAATTTTCATGGTGACGACAACCCCGGAAGAATTCAATACCTACAGAAGTAAATATGGGGGGATGAAATGTCACCAATACATTTTTCCTAAAGTCCTAAGGCATCTTCGTCGCCAGTGGTTCTGTAATTTGAGCCAAAGTTTTGACATTTGACTTACGAGTGTACAAATTGAAAGCAATCGAACCCACCGCGACCGGTAAAATATACTATTACCATTTGGTGTTCCTTAAATCACCATTCTCGAACCAATTAAATAGAAAGTTTATTAAACAAATAATAATGAGAATTATATTTATGGATACAGAAAATAATTGAGGCTGAACTCAGACTTTATACATTATAGTTACAAGGAAACTCAATTCCACTGAAACAGAAAAGTTTTTAGACGTTTTTGGTTTTTGTTTTGAATTTGAAACAGGCCAACCTTTATCAAACAAAAATCGGTAGAGATCTGCAGATTCATTACCTATCGACCCAAATACCGCGGACAGGGGAAAGGGTGGCTAGGAGGTGTTTAAAAATCGGTAGAATTTACAAAATCTGTAGGGTTGGCAAAGCCGATTTGAATGAGCTTTTTTTCAAATTTGCGTTGGTACTTTCATTTTTCAAAATATAATAAAAAAACTTTTTTTTGGGCATCGCGCCTGCTTATATAATGAATAATATATTTTGTCAAAAATTTTATGGGGTAAATCAAATATTTTATTTGGAAAGACAATAAATAGCCTTCACGATAAAAAAATATATTTAAAACGCAGCTTCGGTTTTTATTTGTATCTATGTAGTATGTACCTATAGTATTTATTTTATATAATATCTCGCGCTGTCGTGAAAGCGATGAAACCGGTTATTGGTCTATCAAACTTAGCGGATTAAACCGTCAACCCGTTATTGATTTTTAAAAAAACATATAAATTACAATTAACTTTCACCTATAAATTTCCCTAATTTAAATTACTTTTACATAAATTTAAATACATTTTCTATGGTGTAGAACCCAAAATTTGTTTACAAACTTAAATTATTGCTCCAATAATTTTCTTTCAAATATGTCAAAAAATTACTACCTACCTATTCAAATGAATTCTCATTATCTTAAACTATAGGAAATTTTAACATGTTGTGGCATCGCCATTGTCATTTCTACCCTTTATTTGTAACGCGTTGAATCGAGGGTATTTGCTAATTTATTCAATAAAGGATTATCCTCTACAAAATGACTGTATTTTCAACGCCGATTCAACCCTTCACCCAGAATCACGTGGTAGAACATTGAATTGCCACGTGTGACCGCAAAATTGACGTATTTCTTGTGTAAGTACTTATAAGTAAATTAATCATCTAAATTTATTTCAACATAGAGGGAAAACATTTTTGAGAAGGGAATATGGAAGTCTAGGCATTTACAGGGCTTATGACCTGTCATTGGCTGGTTTAAGTGGCCACTTTACACCCTGTGTTGAAATACATTTAAATATGAATAACTCCCTAGGGAGGAAATTCAGCCAGTCTGCAAGCATTTGGACATACTCAAACATTGTTAAATTAATTATCATTTACAATTATTTTCAAAGGGAACTTAAAGTAATTTTTCACAAAAACTGAAGGTAAAAAATATTACATTGAGAATGTTTAATAGCCTTTATTTGTTGGTGCTTAACTAATCTTATTTTTTTTCTTCAAATAAACATATAATATATTTTAGTAATCTAAAACTAGATCGCACCAAACTAATAATAAATACAAGTTTGTGAATATAAAATAATTTTCGAAGCGCAAGATTAATAAGCTTACCATACGCTGCAATCGGGGTGCCATAGCAGTGAAACATTTGATTATGATTCATATAATTAAAACTATAATCACGAGTCGTGATTTTTAGTAAACTTTTATAAACAAACCGTAAAATAAACGTTTTGTCTATAAAAATTGATTAATTGTATCAAAATTAGTGTACATGGGTTCGTTTAAAATTGTATTTAGTGATTTAAACAAAGTTAAATGTATACTAAATGAGTTGTTTCATTATTATTATATAAACACTTAACATATAGGTAAGGTGATTAAAATTTAAATTACGACTAGATGATTTATGGTTTATCAAATAATGGAATAAAATCCACATTATTTTGGAAACAAGCTTTGGTTATCAAAAGTGACGTCAGTCATAACAATAAAAAAACCTAATTTACCGGATATTTAAACAGTGTAACACTGAACATTTGTTGTAAACTTATGACGAAGTGTTTTAATCTAAATTATTATTTCTCTTGACGTGATTACTTTCAAGAATTTGTCTACTTAGGCAGGCACTAACTATCCACCTACCACTTAAAAAAAACAAATTATAAGCCTTATAAAAGTTTCCCAAAAAGCGCATATTCGAAATTTAAATCGAATTAAGTTGATCGGTTTCCCTTTGGCACTTAGCAAATTAACCGTTTATCTCAGTTCAAAGTTTGTCGCCAGAGAGAACCGTCACCGCCAGCGTCAGCGTTAGTCGCTTTGGGTGTCGCGGGCCAATATCGCGCCGGGGTATTAATTGATATTTATTCAGGCGAGGGATTAAATTGCCCGTACAATAATCACCACAAAGGGCTTTCACACCGCCCGTGGGGAAATGTTTACTATATCAATTGTTATTCAAAAGGGAGCAAGTAGCGCGTATTTGAAAGCGGGTTAAATTACTCGCTTTATTGGTCTCACGATTTGGGGATGGCTCCGAATCCACGAAAGAAAAAATGCGTCGCCATTTTCTTAAATGGACATAACTTATGTAAAGTTTATATTTGAAGCACTAACTTTGTGGTTATTCATTATAATAAAATAAATAAAGCAAACCCACGTAAACAATGGAGGCGGATTCTCTTTATAAATGACAATTTTTCAAAACAATTATCAAATTCCCTACCATCAAACATTAAACCGGCTTTTTACACAACTAATAATATTGGAAAATTGTTAAACAATCACAAAGACAAAGTCCATAAATATAATAAATCTGGAATATACCAATTAAATTGTAATGATTGCGATTCAATCTACATTGGAAAAACTTAAAGAAACTTTAAAATAAGAGTAAAAGAACACTTAAGATGCTTAAATAATAATATTTTTTCTGAATTCGCAAATCATCTGATAGAAAATAATCATAATTTCAATAAAGACACTGGATTAAAAGTACTTCATGTTGAAAATAAAATATTAAAATTAGACAACTTAGAAATCTTAGAAATTTAAAAAGCGATTCATAATAAGAAAACAATAATTAATAACCAAATAAAGAATATTTCTTTTAGTCCTCTCCTGGCTTACTTCGAAAATAATGATATCAAATTACCACTTGTGTAAGAAAAAACCACTTGATTTATTGGGTCCACGTGTAGTGTTTAGTGAACGTGATAGAAATAAAATAAAAAGGAATCAATTCATTAGTTACATAAACCTTGACAAAGAAGCTTGTTTGCTTTGAAACCGGTCGGTGAAAAATAAAAATTAGTGGTTAAAAACAAAGTTGTTTTATTTATTTTATTATTGGACATAACTTAGTTTAGACGATCTGTGTCGATGGATTTATTTGTGATGTGGCATTATTTTTTAAATGGCTTCGTTGTTAATAACCTTTTATTTGGTAGGCCCAGTTGCAGTACAAGTTAAACAAAGTTTAGAGTTGATTAAGTATTGCGTTTTGGTGAAAATAGACAAATACATTGCATGAAAAAAGAAAGGTAAAAATACTTTTTTGGCCTATTTTGGTGCAACTTGCCCCTTCGTGATATAGGTACCCGTTTTAGATGTTTTTTTTTTCAAAATGAATTCACATATTGTTAATTATCGTGTCTATGTCAAAATCACGAATCTGCAAAATACATTGTAAGGTTTATTTTCAAATTAGTATGAGCAAACTGTTTAAATCAGATTTATAACAATGTTAAAAGGACAGCAAGTTTAGAACGAAGAAATTAGGTAACTAAATGAACTAAAAAGTACTTAAAAAAATTCTTGAAAATTTTGTGAAAATAAAAATTTACATAAGAGTGAAATCATAATCTTAGAAACGGAAATAGGTGTAAGAGGGGAAAAAAGTAAACTCTGAGGGCAGTTTTCTTTCTATTAAAATTTTAACGAAATATATTATTATTATTATTATCTAGTTAAAATTCACCACCTGAAAATGAATAATTAATTATTATTTTTCTGCAGTTTCCCGTCTTTTATTTTCTTATAATGTCCCTTCGCAATATGCAGGCGCACGACTTGGGGTGTCGTCAGGGCCCTTGACAAGGAGATATCTTCCTTTCATTCCTTTGTTTAATCACTTAGATTCCCTCAATAGGGGATGAAAGACCCCACTTGGAATAAAGAAATGTCATGGCATTAGTGAGGTTGTGGTGAAGACTTAGGTGCCGCGCGTCGAATTTTCCGAAATTTAGTGGAAATGTTTTTAGCTTCAACATAAATTAAGAAGATCAACAAATATTTTTTAAATGATATTCGGTATTTTACTTACTACATATTGAATTTATTTTACGGCAATTCGGTAATTCAGTGATACAGCTCCATATTATTTAAATGGAGGAATAATATTCATATCACTGTCGTATTGAAAATAAGGTAAATTTTTTATTAGCAGGAACATGAGTCAAACTCGAAATGAAGTGATTTCCTGTGTCCAGATTGTAATCCTACTAAGAAATTCACAGATACAAATTATTGTAATATGCCGATCACACTTTTTTGTACCACAATTTAATATGTATGATTTTTTATTTAGAAACTTCGCTGGTCTGTCTTTGAACGAAATCTTTTTATGTTTTTAAATCATTGTTGACTGTTTGTTTCGGTAAAAATAAATACATATTTTTCTAATTCAACAATATTTTGAGCATGTCCAAATGCTTGCAGACTGGCTGGATTTTCTCCCTAGGGAGTTTTTCATATTTCAAAACGCCTAGACTCCCATATTCTCTTCTCAAAAATGTTTTCCCTCTCTGTTGCAACAAATTTAAATATAAACCACTCCTCTTTTACTTAAAAAATCAACAGATGGAAGAGTTGCGGAAATGTAAATGTTCAAACATAGGCAGTATGGTGAATGTTACACAGTGTGTAAAGTGGCCATTTAAACCAGTCAATGACAGGTCGTAAGCCCTCTTAATGCTTAGACTCCCATATTCCCTTCTCAAAAATGTTTTCCATCTCTGTTGCAATAAATTTAAATTATTTATTTTTAAATAAAACAACTTTGTTTTTAACCACTAATTTTTATTTTTCACCGACCGGTTTCAAAGCAAACAAGCTTCTTTGTCAAGGTTTACGTAACTAAGAAGTTAAAAACAAAGTTGTTTTATTTATTTTCTTTATAATGAATAACCACTAAGTTAGTGCTTCAAATATAAACTTTATATTTATTTTTATTTAAAAAAAATATGGTTTTTCTTTCTAATACTTCATTTTACTATGTTTTTAATACATTTTTATATGTTTTTTACTGGGTTTTCAAATGCGTTTTTACTATGTCTTTTACTGTATTTTTTATAATGTATTCTCTTTTTACTATGTATTTTACTGGGTTTTTAAATACGTTTTTACTGTTTTTTTTACTTTGTTTTTTTTAAATTTGTATTTTACTATGTCTAATACCCTTTTTCATTTTTCTATGTACTGATTACTGTTTCTTATGTATATAATTTGAACTGGCCTAAGCGAGTATCGGGGTAAATAACCCTAGTTAGATAGTCAAGCGGGTGATAGGAAGGAATGGAGACATTTAAATTTATTTCAACAGAGAGGGAAAAATTTTTGAGAAGGGAATATGGAAGTCTTGGCATTTACAGGGCTTATGACCTGTCATTGGCTGGTTTAAGTGGCCACTTTACACACTGTGTAACATTCACCATTCTGCCCAAGTTTGAACATCCACATTTCCTCAACTCTTCCATCTGTTGACTTTTGTGAAGTTTTGTTCAGCCGGATGAATCTCACCCACGTGATAAAGGTTTCAGCTCTTTTACTTCACAAAATTCAACAGATGGAAGAGTTGAGGAAATGTGGATGTTCAAACATGGGCAGAATGGTGAATGTTACACAGTGTGTAAAGTGGCCACTTAAACCAGCCAATGACAGGTCATAAGCCCTGTAAATGCCTAGACTTCCATATTCCCTTCTCAAATTTTTTTCCCTCTCTGTTGAAATAAATTTAAATATGAACAACCCCCTAGGGAGGAAATCCAGCCAGTCTGCAAGCGTTTGGACATAATCAAACATTGAGGAATGGAGACGTTCGAAAGAGGCCTTTATCCAGCATTGGAGAGAATAAGGCTGAAGAAGAAGAAGAAGATAATCAAAGCAACGTTGTACAAAAAAAAATATGTATAAAATATGATAGTAAATTAATAAATAATTAAAAACAATCTTTATCTAGAGATTAAACTAGATTTATTTGGATGGTACCGCAAAATTGGGAAAATAAACTACTTGTTTAAAAATAATGAATGACATTTTGAACATTTTATTTATTTATTTATTTTGTTCATTAACGCCCAAAAGGCATTTATAAAAAAATAAAAATGAAATACATGCTAACATACTAAATAATAAACAGAATATACAGAAAAAAAATTGTGAAATTAGTTAAAAAGGATATGATAAAAAGTTTTACAAAGTAAAAAAAAAACAATAATAACAAAGGTATGCAAGAAAAAACCGTAAGCATATAAACAAAAAATGCAAAGATATAAGCTTATGAAATAAATTATGTAAAGCAAACAATAAATAAAGTGTTACGGTAAGCAAGAAAGACATTTTAAGTTAAATTAATAAACAAGCAAGCATATATTATCACGAAAAAATAAGAAATAAAAATATGTATCTATGAAATGCGTATTTGCCAATACTACAATGCAATTTGATATTATAGTAATAATTTAACTATAATTTAATTTATTTATAATTTTACGTGATAAAGGAAAGAAATCGGTTATTCTGTGTTTTATTTTTTTTCTGAAAATAATTTACTATTAGTAGCTTGTTTTAGGGGTTATACCAACCCCAAACATATATTATGTGAATGTACTATATTAAAAATCAAAGTACAAAAGAGATGTGTAAAAACACGATTATTTTGAATGCACCAACGTTCGTGATTTTCTACACGTGTCTAATACAATTATTATTGAAAAGTACCGTCTACTTAAAAATTAGCGTATTAGTGCCAGCTTGCCCTAATCTCCCCCCACAGGGGTGTAGTATTTCTAAAAGGACGCGGACGGGTCATGCAAAATAATAATTATGCGAAGAATAGAAGATCCTTTTGCTTGTTGTATTGATTTCCAATCATCTTTCTCTATCAAAAAGGATTGTCAAAAGGATTGTCGATGTATCACTGTGGCTAAAAATTAATAAATTAAAATTAAATGTTAACAAAACTAAATATATTAATATAGGAGACAAAAGAATAAATATTACACCATCAATTGTAATAGAAAATGAAAAACTTAATGAAGTCACTGAAATTAAATATTTGGGTGTAATGTTGGATTCAAAACTTACATTTCACCAAAACGCTGAGATGGTAATAAATAAGATTGCAAAAAAATATCAATTTTGGGAAGAATCAGAAGATTTATTGATAAGGACTCTTGCAAAACTATTTACAAAGCAATTATTGAACCACACGTTAACTACTGTAGTAGAATTTTATTTTTATCAAACAAAGAAAACATAGATAAACTAACTGTATTGCAAAATAAAGCCTTTAGAATCATTTTGAAAAAAAACAGATACACGAGGGTAAAGTCGATGGTAAACGAAATGAAATTATTAACATATAAACAAAGAATATTTTACAATACAATGATATTTGTTCATAAAATTATAAACTCTAATAAAAAAAACAGAATTTTGGAAAAAAATTGATCGGAACCAGCATGAACACGATCACAATACTAGAGAAAAGAACAAAATTATACTTCCATTTAGGAAAAAGGCAAAGTCACAAAATTCAATTTTATTTAAAGCAATTAAAAAGTATTACGATATGGAAAAAAATATTTATGAAGAAAAAAACATATCAAAATTTAAAATAATGGTCAAGACATATGTGATAAACAATTTATAAATTAAATATATTTGCAATGTTATTATTAGAACACACATAACAATATGTATGATAAGTGTGCCCTACTTTAAGATTTAAATAAATAAAAATAAAAAAAATAAAAAAATATGTGTTAAATAATTTATGAAAAACATAAAGGTATATGTTGTAATGTAATTATTAGAGCACACATAAGAATGTGTTAGAATCGGGTTGTGGTCCCGTGGCTATTGTTACGGACTCGAGGATCAGTGGCCTTATTTTGTAACTAATTTGTTTCGTAAATTCATTCGTATCGTATGAGAGGGAACGAGAGCGAAATTCGATTTTAATTGCGTTAGAGTGAGATGGTTAGGTGACGAGCGAATGAACTTACGAAATTGTGACAGAATAAGCCTGCTGAGGTCCGCGATTCGAATCCCACTCTACTCCAACTTGATTTCCATTTTCTAATAGTGAGTTATTTACAACTCGTTGAAAATGCTGAAAAGTATTTGGTGAAATCATAAGAACGCAAATATTTCTTTAAAATGTTTATGGGTGCTCTATCTTAAGATTTAAAATATAATAAATAAATGTATTATTAATTCCAACAATGACGTCACTTTATACCAAGAAAACGGGCGGCCTCCGTGGTGTAATGGTTAAAACGCTTAACTCACGCACGGAAGGTTCTGGATTAGATTCCCGGTGAGAACACAAAAATTCAATGTAATTTTTCTCTAGCCTGGGGCTTCTTCTTCTTATAAGTGTCTTCTCTTTTTTACTAGCTACTATTAATATTCTAGCACCAAAATTATGTCGTCTATCTGACTGCCGATAAATAAATTGTGTTTTTTAGATATTCGAATTTTCGATAAACTATATACTAAGTGACATTTGACATTTCAGTCTTTTCGTTTCGTCATTGGGTGATTTGCCGTTGCCCAAAGATATAGATCGCAGCGCCACCTACCGGGTCCAATTATTGTGAATCTTAACCATCCAGGGACCCACTCAAACACAAACAAAAACATTCACAGAAGAATTATGTATATAAAGATAATCATCTCCCATTGTCCAGGGGAGTACAGAAATACGCCCAGAGCTTTGAGCGAGGTTTGAAGGGAATTAAAATAATATTGAAGGCAAAAGAGAAAACAATTCCCCGGTCACCCCCTAAACTGCTCTGGTGATGACGTCCCCAGTTTCAAATTTCCTCAGAACTCCCCCGACATATTGCATTCAAATATTAATGGAGGAATTTCAGTGTTTTGTTTATTGCAAGTTGATATGCTGTATGCAATCTGCAGTTAAGCGGGGGGTCGATGATACGACGATAGATAACATTACAAATTGATTATGTTTGGAGAAGAAAGTTAGTAAAGCAAGCGATGTAAGTTACTATAGTAGTTGGCTTTGGTTAAGATCGATCATAAAAATATCTAGTTTTGTTTATATTGAATCAAAAGGATCTAGCAAAGTACACCACTTGCCTGCTACAAAATGGTATTTGAAGGAGTTATCTATGTTACCCTTGCAATTCTGATTTCACTATAGTTTTTATATATCTTTAGCTTTTTAGTCTTTTTTTTTCTATTGAATATGTTCTGTAACTTGGATTATAAAAATAAAACTTTTATTTTATTGGTTGGTTGGAAGAAATTGCCATTTGGCAATAAGCCCACCAATGTTCGGCATTTTGTGTCCTTTTGTTTATTTAAAAAATTTCCTTTACTATTTTTACCGTTAATTATATTACCTCCGTCATAAGTCCTAATGATTTATTACGGTTACGACATTTCCCATGTCTTTATTCAGACTCCATAACGCCTCCATCCGCGTTAGCTCTAAGCCAAATATTTCATCCCTGGACTGGTACCCGAAGCAACTGATCACCTTTTAATTATGTCACAGTGATAGATGTACATATAATGTGATTGGTGTATTAAAGCATTTCTCTTTTCACCATTTGATGCGGATAAGTGAGCGATGATGGAATCAATAACTTTGGACATTAAAAAGCACCGCATCGGTCCCAGATAACATTATTTGTGATGATTAAAGCAGTTTTAGATATTGAGTAGAATATTTTATTTCGTCATGGCAAGATGATCAGTCTTACCACAAGTGTGGTAGTCAAACAAGCTAACCTCTGCTTCACCACGTGTTGTGTGAATCACAGATTGATGTGGTATAATCTTTTGATCCTTTCTCAACGATTTTCTGCGCAGCTTCTTCTCAATGTCGACTAACTTACGTATGAAAATTCTTACCACTAAATTGAAAGGCCGGCCGCTGCTCTACCGTGACAGGCACCACCCCCTGTCGGGTGGAGTTGTGGAGGGACATAGCCCCTAGCAGGTCCACCTCTGCGGCTGAAAGCAACAGGAAAACACATCAATTAAATGCATGTTGATCATTGCAATAGGAGGAAAAGCACAATGAAAAGGAAGTTCAGTTTTAAAAAATAAAGGTTGGTTAATAGACTATCAAACTAAGCAAAAAACCTTTTTTTTTGTATATCGTATTATCATCGTTATGACTTTTTTGATCGCTATTAGGTTTGCTATTTTGAAAATCCCCATCGAAACTTCGAAATTACACCGCCCGCGACGTCACGTGTTTTTGTCGGTGAGTGATCGAAATACACATCAGAAAAATGAAACATAACTGACAAGAAGCAAAGAAAACATGGGTTTAATCGACGTTGTACGAGTTTATTGTACGAGCCGCTGACTTGCAGACATTCTACGACATCGTTCGATATAATTGGATTAGTTTGTAGGAGCGACAAACAGTTTGATTTGTTTTTGACATTTAAAAGTTGAACCCAGTTTAATTATAATTTATAACAACTAAACGTCGAAACACGCCGAACGTCAAAAAACGTGGCTACCCCGGAAACCGTAAATCGGTTGCCACAACAACATAAAAACGCAGTAAACAATTGGCCATCGCATACACGTGGTCACGTAAACCTGTGAAGTTGCAAAGTAGTTAATTTTTATCAAAACCATTTTTATGATTATTTTCATTCATTTTCAAGAAACGTCGCTCTACAATTAAACGCTCTAATTTTTACCGCGTGTAAGAATACATTTTTTATATCCAACTTCCCCCAGTGCTAAACATTCTCATTTATTAAAAAAACAGCTTATATTTATAAATGTCCTTAAGGATTTTACACCACGGTTTATCATTCGTCAGAATTACTTTGTAGTAACTGTTGTAGTTTGTACTTCAATCACAATGAACAATAATGAACATGCTTAAGTTATCGCAGTCGTAAGTCAACGCGTGTGTAATCTCTAAGTCAACGCTCGTGTCGGTTTGTTTTTTGTTTTCCTCGTAAATAAATACAGTTCACTGGCGAAAAGTCGGCGTTTACTATAAAAAAAAATTACAATTTATTGCATTTGCAAAATAGTAAGGAGTGTCTAATACAAAAAAGTGAAAATTTAATTACAATTACTATGTCGACCGCTTTTCTTGACATTTGGCTTGCCGGCCGCCGGCTAAATGCAATAAATAGCATGATAAATAAATATGTATAGCAGTTTTGTAAAATTTTCCATATTTACACCGATGAAATTCAAATATATGATTGCGCAGCAGGATTATACGTCGCGAAACGTAAATATTTTGACATTTAATATTAGGTGTTCACGGATGTTCCATTGTAATCGCGAATACGATAAACAACCATGGTAAGAAATTGTTATTACGTCGCTTATTAGCACGTCGATAGTTATTTGTGATAGAGCTACAGAGCTTTTTTATATAAAAAAACATGATCTATATTATGGTATAGAGGTATACTTCCATATTTTGATTTTACTACAATCTGAAGAATTTGGTTGATGCCGTAATCAATATATTTTCATAGAATAATACAATATTGACCTGTTTATTCTGACTTCCCTAGATTGATGGATGACACGACGCCGACGCCAACATAATGATCCTTCAATGACGCAGCTTTTTTCTCTCATCCCTTGCATCTGTCATGCGTTAGAAGTCAACAAAACTACATTTATTTATATGTTCTTTTTGTAAACCGCCCAAGGAAATTAGTAAGCCGATGAATAACGATTGCGTGCCTTAGAAACTACTGGATATATCCAGTGGACATAACTCACCGCATCCCCTCTTCTAAGCCCTCCCTTTACATATGGCGTGTATGATTATTGTATGGCGGTAGTTTGATACTTCTTGGGGTGGCCGAATGTCTAATTGGACCATATCATTACACTTTAAGATATCAAGTTATGTCAAGTTATTCGATATTGGAAACACTCGAAGGTTTCATTCAATGTGAAAATGGCACGGAAGATGTATCTACATATAATCTTCAAAAAGCGAAGGTGCCGGTCTATGAAAGCTATTTTATGGTTTAAATTTATTACTACATATCGAGCAGACAGTAGGTACTCTTAGTTAGACAAGAATTGTGCAAAATTAAGGCTTGTTAGTTTAATAACAAAAATGTCAAATTTTCAACACAATAATCTTAAAAAAATATCTAAATACAGCTTTGTCTGTTTGAGCTGTAGGATTTATGCTTGTGGATGCATGGGTGCTCCTACCCAGCTGAAGGTTGACAGAAGAAACGATGTTGTGTTAGATGCGTGTTTATCACATGTATAAACGGAGAAACAGAAAGAACAACTGCGTAAATATTTTATTAACATATTACAACAAAGATGAAGAACATATAAAAGAAGGTAATATAGAAGTCTAGGCATCTACAGGGCTTATGACCTGTCAATGGCTGATTTAAGTGGCCACTTTACACACTGTGTAACATTCACCATTCTGCCCATATTTGAACATCTATATTCCTTCAATTCTTTCATCTGCTGATGTTTGTGAAGCTAAAAAGCTGAAACCTTTATTTATGCGGGTGAGATTCATCTAATTGAATTATTTTACCTACAAACTAGGCATCTGGGATCTGAACTGACTGGGACTGCCGATGATTGTATTGTTAATGTCCTTATGTAAGTGTTTATTGCCTTATACATATATGCTGTTAATATTAAAATACGTATATGATATTAATATTATTTAAAAAGTTAAAATAATGAAAGAAACTGCTTTTAATTCAAATGACTCACAATCCTTCTAGAAATTACCTCCTAAACGAAACGCGTAAATAAAGAAGTAGCACAGAAATAGGGAAAGGGAATAAAAAACTAAAATTACACCAGGCGACCATTACCTGACTCGCAATATGACACACCGCAAAAAATAGATACGAGTACCCCCGCGCCATATCAAATAATTCACTAAATTAAAAAAGGAAAAAGTGGCTCGAAAGCAATATAATCTTTCTAAATTTATAAGTCTCCCCTTTTGACGGTAAACTCGAAAAGCTTTTTGGCGGGAAACGGCTCCTTCATAATAGGGCAGAACTTACAAAGCCTAGTTGAGTTAAAGGTTTAAGCGATTTAAATGAATTATCGACTTAGGCTCTATGTAACTTTTATGTATGTTAAAAGAATTATTGACCTATTAATATCTAATGCATTCAAAGTTGCACGTTTAAGTAGGGGTAATGTAAGTGCAAAAAAATTCATAGATACTACCTGATGTAATTTCTGTATAATGTCGGTATGTAATATTATTATTATCCTTGTATAATGTGCAACTAGTGGCTCTACCCGCTGTGAAAATAATGGAGAGTTCATATGTAATTGATATTGATATTTTTAATACGATTAAAAATATTATAAACATAGAATAAATATGTAAATTGCCAACACGTTATCAGAAATATCAAATTTATTTTGGTTTATTGATATCTTTCATATAAACAAGGTTGGATATCCTGCCATTAGACATTAAGCTTACGAAAAGTTATAACTAACTCCATTAATGGATTAAGAATGATAAAAATACTGGAAAAATATAAAACCTACATTAAAAATGCAATTTTAATTCGCAAAAGTGGTACATGATAAAAATTAGGAGAGAATTAACGAGTTTTAGATGTGAAAAAAAATAAGAGTAGATAGTAGCTACCCAGTGCGTGAGTTCTTTTATCAAAGAAGGAAAATTTTGTAATTATTTTGTTTTAAAATAATGCCCTACCTATTAATCGGGTTCATAAATTAATCGGGTTGTGGTACCTGACTAGTGTTGTGGACTCACAGATCAGAGGTCAGAGATTCGAACCCACTTTGGCCCTACTTGATCTCCATTTTCTAATGGTGAGTTATTTATTACTCGTTGAAAATGGCCACCGAAATTGAAATATTTGGGTAAATTATTAGACCGCTAACATTTTTATTTTATAAATCCATTTATTTTGCGAAACGCTCGTTCGGGTTGTATTTTTATAATTTAAATAATAATTATTAGTATAAATATTTCAAGTACAAGGTCAAACGGACGAGCGAAGTCTAAATTAGAACGAGGTTTGTAATTCGACCCAAGGCGCGGACGCGGGCGGGGTACGTATAACGAAATGTACGGAACCCCCTTGATTAGGGTGTTTGCAGAGCGTAGCGACACCCGGCGCCTTTGCCACCTGTCGGTATTTACCGGTAGCGCACTATCCTCCATATTTACACCACGCAATAATCATTCACATTATAGTGCTCCATCCACTGTTTCTATCTATATGAACTTTATGCTTTGCGTCGTATCATTATTCATTCGCCGTCGTCTAAGCATTTGATGTCAAGACTGTCGGCGTATCTACGACATTTTTAAGATGAAGAGCATATTTAATATCTGGCATATTTTTTTATTAGCTTGAGTTAATGCGTTTATTTATTAATTTCAGAAAAACCTTTTGTACTGTCCTTAAAACGACATTGGGCATTGGTTTCCGGACTAGTCCCACAATATTACTATGTAAGTAATAATATATGATGAAATATAAAAAGAAAACAAAAGTACCTACTAGTCAAAAGGACAAAAAGTTTCTTAATTAATATACTACTTCAAAATTATCAGTAGTACATTTTCGCAGCGTCATATTCCTATTTATAAAATACAAAACATTGAAAACTTAAAGTATGCTAAAAACATGAAGACTGCTATTGTTCTGCTACCAAAGCCATATTTATAATACCACTTCTCTGTCCCCCATTAATTTATTTTTAAAATATTCAAATTTTTGCGTATTCTTATTCACTTTCTCTATTTATTTCTCAAAGTATAGCATTATAAACTATACATCTATTTCCTTAAGGATTTTTTTCGTACAAACCCAAAACAGTATTTTTCTTTCGGAAAAAAATATTTAAGTACCTTTTAGTAGGTATTTACGCTTATAAAATAAATATTGAAAAAATATACTTACATAAGATATATTTATGTTCTTATTACCTCATATCCAGCAATAGCTACTTACATAATGCATAATAAGCAATAGAACTATTGACAATGATAACAACCAATACATGTTTCGTAAATGAATATTTTTAAAGCTGCATAATAAAGTTCTCAAAGCTATTTCTTACGATCCAACCCTTCCTTTTAGAGTTCGCCAAAGTATGACCTCCCCTAATATGAGAAATGGAGATACCATATTGAGTCATAATAAAAAAAACATTTACTTTAAGTGCCCATCGTCTAATTTTTGCAGTTCTTTTGACATATAAAATACGCATGTACCGTTTAATAAAGCAAGTAGTTTTTATGGAACGAATATAAGAAATTACGACCACTTGACTACGGAACTGCAATTTTCAATTTCAAAATTAAAATGGGAAAGAAATAAAAATTACTTAACACCAAAATTCTCCTCAATTACCTTCAACATTCATTAGAATGATGTCGTGAAAAAACTGACCTAAGGGTTCTTTGGAACTTTAAGCAGTTATGGACCAGAAGCCATCTTATAAATAAATTATAAAGCAATTCATTGGAGCATATGGATTTTTTTTGTGTTTCAAAACGTAGAAAAGATATATAGGGGATCGAAGACGCATATAAAATTAAAGAGAAATCAGACCAGTTTCTTATAAACCTGCAAGCACGTTGTATTAATTATGAAAATACGCTTTATCATATTATAATCGGAGTTTATCTCTATAAGATAACAGCGCGTCTCCTTCTTTGAGGGTGTTTGGCGAGTCGCGTGCCATCGGCCACATGTGCAAGGGGCGTGCTTGTATTAGTGACGGAATTATTACATATTTTATTAAATTTAACAACATATTTTTATTTTTATTTTAGCATGTAAAATGCTAGTTGTTGCTAATGAAATTAATTTGTAGTATTTATATTCGAACCGGGATGTCTTTCCGTGGTCGTGTTTTGTGTTTTTTTTAAAATTTTTTTTATTAGGTAATTCAAGAAAGATACATACTAGAAAACATACAATTTAAAAGCATTCGTCGAAATAACTTAACATGCATTTATATCTTCAATTATAGAATTACACAAAATAGATTTATACGTTAAGTTGTAATCCACATTTTTTAATATTTTTGTTTATACAGGATACAATGCAATAAAAAATAAGTTGTACGTGTGTACTTATTGAATAAGATTTATTCCTAAGAGATTATTCGCAAAAGCTGAGAGAGTATCATGAAAAAGGTCAATTTTATTGTTTCGGCAGTATATATTATATTCCCGACACATGCGGGCCATAGGTGTGTGGTATGTAGCATTATTTGAAATTTATTTATTATGTGTTCTACCACATTCTGATACGTTTGACTGGTTAAATACACCCCTATGTGCTTTATGCATTATTTATATAAGAACGAAAGCATACGTGATTGATTATAAAATAATAAATGAGAACTTATAGATCTTTTTAGAATAAATTTGTTTCTATCTATTTGCTGGTAATAAATATTTTTTATTCTTAATTTTATCCTCACCGATGCGATGTGGCATTTTTGAAGGTCCGTGCAAAGTGAAACACTTCTGGTCATTTTTCAGGATTTTTTGCTTTCTCAAGAACGAATTTTCGAATTCATTCAGAAATAGAATGAGGAAGTTTTAGGCCAGTTTTTACCGTTTACCATAACGATTTTTTTTCGACTCTGGCTCGAAAGTATAGTCCAACTCTTCCCGTGTTAATCCATAGCAATTAACAATAAAAAATACGCAGTAACATTAATTAAATTGAATTATAATGACATATGATGCAATAGAATAACAATCCAGAAAAACAAGGTATAAATAATAAATACTAAAATTCCAAAGAAGACAATGTAAAAGAAATAATCAGATTTAAATATTAAGAAAGAAATGATACAAATTTAGATTCATACATAATAAAAAATATACAAAATAATAGTGTCATTGAAATCAATAGAAAAAAATGCAAAGACATAATTGAGATATGGTTTCTGTAAACTGAGATGAGAGTAATAAATAATATGCCAAATAATACTGAGTACTAAATTGAATAATACAAAAATACATGATGAAAAAACTAAAAAATATCATGATATATAAAAAGCAAATAAAAGCATGGAAGGAAAGCAGATTAGTAAATTTTCGCTAATTTCGAACTTTAAAAAGATTGACAACCTCATCCCTATCGATGTATAGCAACCAATGGCAAACAGTTTTCTTGAATACATTGGCACTTGTGGAGTTCTTCATGGCTGCCGGATTATATAATATATGTAACTTAGTAATTGTATATGGTGTCGAATGCTGGGTTATGACCAAAAAAAATTTAAAATATGTTATTAGTATTTGAAAAATATATGTTGAAGAAGATATGTGGTGCATTAAACCAAAATGGAAATATTGTTTATGCATTTCCATAAAAAAAAGAGATTACAGTAATTGAGCCATGTCCAAAGAATGGATGATGATCGTACTCCAGATATTTTTTTTAGTATCACTTCGGAAGCAGACCAAAATTAAAATATATGCTCACATAAATGATGAACGACTAACTGAAATTGAACATGTTAAATACTTAGGTCTAACAATAGATAGACAATTGACATGGAAAATTCATATCAGCAATTTAATTAGCAAAGTGGCGAAATTCAATAACGTCTTTTTTTTAAAATAAAAAACTTTGTTCCAAAAACGGAAAAAAATCTAATGTATAAAGCCTATTTTAAAACTAAAATATGTTATTTAGTGAACACAATATCAAAATGACATAAACAGACTACAAAGACAGCACAATAAAATATTAAAGTTACTATATGACCTTCCCTATTTAACAGCAACTAGAAAACTTTTTAAACAAACTAAGCAATTAAATATAACTAAACTATTTTAACTAGAATCATTAGACTGTCCATAAATAAGCCACTGATGTGGTTGTAGACGAAGAACTTAAACGTGAAAAAAAATGTAGTAAACATGGACACAATACGAGAGTATCAGAAAAATATCATATGCAACCTTCTAAAACGAGACAAGGACAGTCGAGACTAATAAACCCGGGGTTGAAATCATACAATAAACTACCAAACAAAACTAAACAAAAGACTCGGACAAACTTTTCAAAAGACGTAAAAAATATTATTATCAATAACAGACTATACCTATATATTATTTTTGTAAAATGAATGTAATAGGGTTAGTAAATAAATTTTCAATTAAAAAAAATTATGTCTGGATGGTGTGGAAACTGACATAAAATCAATTAGCCTGACTGAAGAAACGCCGCAGCGTACAGGGAGGAATAAAGACAGATTTTGGCGCCGTTGATAATGATGATGATGATCTTACTAATTGATCAATGAATACGCTATTAAATTTTGTGTATGATTAGCTTAAAATTGGAATACATAACATTTAACAAAAGTCTTTATTTGTTGTTGTAATATGAATATATATTTTTTACTGGTATATTCTGAATATTCGATTGTCATAACCGGTTACGCGCGACGTACATCTCTACTAGCACACCACACAGCACACAGCACACATCACACAATGGTCCACATATCGCACATGGTGCGGTCGCAGAGCGTGGGCAGCAGTAGACACTACAAGGATCATGTTTCGGATTGCTTATTAGCAGACCATTACACATTACACCGCACTTCTGTCGTTATAATTTACTCAGAAAAGGATAAGAATTTATTATAAACACCCTTCCTTTTGAAACCCTTTGAATGTTCGTGCTATTTTCGCGGTAATGCATAAATAATATCCGCAATCCTCATAATAATATGTAGGCTTCCACTTTTCATTATGCTGCAGAATTTTGGTCTCATAGGGTTTGGAATACGTTACAAGTGAACAGTGAACAGGCTTATTTTACAATGGGAAGTTAACAGAGTTATCTTCTTTAATAGTCTGTTAAGTAAAATAGTTTTTTTAATGAAAATTTAAATATTTATGTAATTTTTTTAGACATGTTTAATACAAGCAACTGCGGAAGATATTTCAAATATACACATTTTTATACAAAAAAATAGATTTGACTTTATAGACATCTGAAGATAACTCTTACTTCCCACTATATTCGAGGCCCTGAGGTACCTATATAAACTGTCTAGCATGTATTATTATAGCGGTAACTGCATTTGTAAATTATAAAAAAAGGTATAATATCGAATGTATATGCGAATATACTCGTATGTGTATATATGTGTGTGTGTGTGTATGGTTATGAATGCCCTGACTCAACACGGATTTTCTAGCGAATCGGGGCAAGTTCACAGGCATGGGTCGTTCCTAATTGTGTTCCTATTAACTGTATCTCTGTCCCGTATAAATGTATTTAAAATGTTATTAATAAGTAGTATTATTAAGGTTATAGTATTATTAAGGTATAACACGTAGTTCATAAAATCAATAGAATCAATGACGAATAAGTTAAAAAGGAAAATCAATTTGGAGAAATAAAACTTATACTTTGTTTTTTGATACACTCACTTTATTTTTACCGAGGTAAAAATAAAGTGAGTGTATCAAAAAACAAAGTATAAGTTTTATTTCTCCAAATTTAATTTAAAATGATACACAAAGTTTTGCAGAAAATATTTTTTTTAAAAATGAATAAAAAAGAAAAGTCTGAAACTGGTAATCTCAGCATGGAGAAGACCCACATCTCTCGGAAGGCTGTTTAACGGCGCCACAGGCGTCATCAACTGTAAATTTGTCCTGCATTCAGGAAACACAAATAGTCTGTGTTGCCTAGCTCTTAAATAGTTGCTCGGTACATACAATTTTATGCGCTCCATTTCTGTTCAGTCAGTCGTAAGGATCCGTGTTAGAAAATAAGAAACAGTTTTGGGAGCGGGGTTCGATCCTCGTACTTACTGATGAGTCGGCAACACTTCCACAGGGCCACAACCCGTCTTCTAACTTTAAGTGTCCACGTGCTCAGTATCGATTTCAATGTAATAACATGCTTACTCGAATTGTACACACATTTGTAAAGGAAGCGAAAACCTCTCGGGGCTTCTCTGTTTAATTTACGACACAAGATGTATATCATATTACCGCCATATTTTACGCTAAATAAATGTCGACAAATTTGTTCGAAAAAGGAATACAACATTTAACGTGTATAATTATGTAAGTAGTACCTTACAATTGGACAAACCGTGCTATAACTGTTAAATATTTCATTAGTTGAGTCAAAAATTGAATTTTAAAAGAGCATCAAATTGCTCGTGTGATTTTTAGAGGAAAAAACATTTTATCAGGAAAAGTTTTTCGAGGATGGTTTATTGTGGTGCGAGTGATAATAATGCAAATACATAGTAAAAAAATGCATATTGATTTTATTAAACTAGTTTAAGAAAGGCGCCGTGGCACAAACTGTAAAACTGGGGTCGTGAATTCGGTTCCCGTCGATTGCAGGATATAAGAAAGTTTTTTCTCAACTGGTCTGGGGGTTGTGGTCTATTTTTCATAACTTCCTTTCTATATATCTTTATATCCCGCTGACAACTGAAACGGAGGCTTAGTGGGATATTCCTTTTTAACCCTTGTGTGGCTATGATGTCACATAAGTCTACTTATAATAAAAGTCTTGATATATTTCACTTATTTTTTTAATAAGGTATTGTTGGCCCACATTAAATTACCATTTTTATAATTTAATAACGGAAAATAGATTATTAAACAGTTCATAATATTATATAGATTAGATACACATGTGTTGTTTATTATGATAGCGGTGTAACTCCAATACTTATTTTGTGATGAGCAAGTTTTGACGAAATTATTATAATAAACAACAAATATGTGTGTTTTTTTTTTTTAAGAAATATTTGAGTTCTTATGATTTATCCAAATATTTGTAGTGAGGGCCATTTTCAATGAGTTGTAAATAACTCGCTATTAGGAAATGGGAATCAAGTTGGAGTAGAGTGGGATTCAAACCGCGGAGCTTTGAGCCGTGATTCCGAGACACTAGCCAAGGGACCACAACCCGATTCAAATTTAAATGAAATATTTGTTAAATTATTGTTTTTCAATTCCTGTATTTCAAAATATATCGTCTTTAGATAAATGTAATTCGGTGTTATAGCACCGTCACTAAAATTTTAGCAGAGTCTCCTTTAGAGTTTAAAAAAGTGTCAGATTTACATATAATAATTTATTTATTTAGGGGTATAAAGAATACAATGTTGTATTAAAATAGAACCAGAACCCCGGACGAGTGTTTTCGACTCGAGAGTGGACGCGAAATATTTGTTTTAAAGGTGGTTTAAACACGGCTATGTTTCACTGTCCTTGATTACAACTGAGTATTCTAAATATTTTAAACGTATTTAATCTACTCACTAATATCAGAAATCCCTTCTTTATTCACATTTAAAGCACGATTGAAATCTCACTATCTTAATATTTGAGTTTTTCCTTTATCGTCCCCTTCCTTCCCTTCCTTCCGTCCCCATTCCTTCCCCCTTTATCCCCTCCACTCTTTATAGTAAAATGTAGATATTTTGTTATTTTCTTTTTTTTAAATAAAAAAAATCTACGTTTTGTTTTATATTTAAAATATTCTATTATACCTACAATATGTCCATATTGTTGACGGAAATCCATCTCCGCGTAACCCAAATTAGACTACTTCAGAGAGAGTTTAAAACATTTTTTAGGTGTGTTCGGAAAAATTATGTTTTTTAAAAATATTTACCTAATTTAAGTTTACCTAAACCATATTTTGAATTATCTGAATGTTTAAAAAAAAACATTAGTTTCACTGAACACACATAAAAAAAACGTTTTGATTTCTCTCCTCTAAAGGTCCAATTTGAGTTGCGCGGTGATAGATTTCCGCCGACGATAAACGTACTACTTTTTATCTCAAATCAGACGAATTGGGTAGGTAGGAAGAAATTGCCTTAGGCAATATGCCCTTCCTTGTATGTATGTAAACTGTATATAAAATGTTTAAATAAATAAATAAAAATTGTTTCATATTTTTAAATCGGGTTTTTGATCGGATTGTGGTGCCGTGGCTAGTGTCTTGGACTCACAGACCAAAGGTCCGTGGTTCGAATCCCACTCTACCCCAACTTGATTCCATTTTCTAATAGTGAGTTATTTAGAACTTGTTGAAAATGGCCCTCAAAATTAAATATTTGGGTAAATCATAAGAATGCAAATATTTTTTTTTTCAAAAAAAAAAAATACAATGTTTGTTTCAATAATAATAACTTCCTTGGCCATTCAATCTTTCTTAATATCCCTTTTAATGCTTTTCTAAAAACAGAAGTCTCTAAATTATTCATTTATACGTATTTTTATATGTATAATAAAACAAATGTCTCGTTTCCATGGCATGGGCCCAATTTCCGTAGTAAAAAATAATTGCCCGAAATGATTCCTAAAGTGACCTATAAAACTTTGTATCGGGCGTAATATTTCTACATTTAGCACACTACAAAAGCATTATTTTCTTACATAACCAAAGGTTCATTAAAACGCACGGTTTTCATCATGTTCGGGAAAACGTTTTTTATTTGAAGGAAAATACTGTTTTTTTTTAACAAAACGGTTTGAAGAAGGGTTTTTGCTCTCTTTAATATTCTTGAACAGAATAATATCTAACTTGAGACGGCCATGGCATCTTCGCTCAAATTAACCTCAATGTATTTAATCGTAACTTGCGTACCGAGTGTCTTTGCTGTAGGAAACGAAAGAAACAGATCCTCAGAACACTTCTTTATCAAATCTCACTAAACAGTGCTGTCGATGTGTTCCTGCAAAGACAAGTATTAAAGAAGCAAGTGATATTATCACTGGGTTAAAGATGACACACTTGCCATGTCTGCCTAGATCTTGCCATGACCATGCCTACTGTACTTTTAAATAGTTTTTAGGATCCTATAGCATAACAGTGTACATAAGGGATATATATATATATATATAATATATGCCGCTTTAGAACAGGTATTTTTGTAACTAGTGAAGCTGCTGGGAAAATTTTCTACCAATTTTTACATGTCAAACACTTACTTTGTTTTATTTTGTATGGCAAGTTTGTAGAATTAGATGTGATAATGAATTGAGTAACATAACTCCAATAATGACAGGCATACGACAGCTCAAGCCTATTTTTGTTCAATCTGGTAATGGTAAACTCATATAAGAGATCCAATTGCTAAAACTAGAATATATAATGGGAGAGGAAATTTTTAATAGGGTATGTATGACAGACCGACTATACAATGCCCGTAAAAAATAAAACATGGCAATTTCTATCGAAAAGACACAATGAATGACCTTCTCTAAAATACCAAAAACATGTAACCTGACTGTGGAGTACAAACTAATAGATTAGGTCAACACCTTCAGATATTTAGGCATAGGCCTGGTGAGGAGAGCTGGTCTGTGTGGAAATACAAGCCCAAGTCAACAAGGTAGCTGCCATCTCTAGTGCTCTAAAAGCCGTAATAAGAAAAAATAAAGATATGGCCTTTGAATACGATAAAGCATGCGTAAGAATAATAATCACATATGAGTTGATAAATATCAAACATCAGTATGTCCACAACAATCCACCACAATGTCTACGTAGACATACTAGCTTCTGAATTAAAACGTGAGTTTTTTGACAGTGTTTTCATTGTATTAATAAGAACGTGTTTTAATTTGAATAGTAGTATTTTTTTTACCACACTTTGTGGAACAATTTTTTTTTCAATGGGTGGGCATATTTATTTATTTATTATAGATAACTTATATAGCGCCATTTTCGTAATAAAATACCTCAAGGGCGCTTTACATGGTGATTCTATTGTTAAGTAAATTTAATTGAAGCTTTTAAATTTGTAATTTAATTAAAATTATTTATTTTGTTGTCACGTGCTACGGATTTATTCAAATGATTTAGAGAACAAGTGGGTTTTAAGTTTTTTCCGAAACATCACTTCACTTTCACAGCCTCGCACCTCTGCCGGGAGAGCATTCCATGCCATAGGGCCTGCGACCGCAAATGCGCGTTCACCAAATTTAGTGCGCTGTTTGCGTAGAGGTATAGTAACTTTTCCTCTCGCCGTAGACGTAGCTGATCTAAGCGTGAGACGCCTGTCAGCTAGTTCATCTGGAATGCATAGTTCCCTTAGATATTCCGGAGCCGAGTTGTGCAGTGACTTATACATAAGCCAACAGAGTTTGTATTCGACCCTCTATGGAAAACGTAGCCAGTGTAGTTCCCGAAGTAGTGCATACTGGCATTTGATATTTATCAACTCATATGGTGTTGAAGCAAGGGCAGACACAGTCGCAGGACTAAGACACAGGATGATAACAGGCAAACCTCTAGAATATCACGTTAGGAATACCAGAATAAGAGAGATGCAGGAGGCTGAGAACATCATAAGATGGAGTAGACAGCGAAGAAGAGACTGGTATGATCATGTCTAAAGAATGGACACCACCAGACTCCCTAAAATTGCAATGCGTAATCAACCTCACGGGACTCGTCCCCGTGGAAGATCTCCTAAAAGATTTTTTGTATTTAAACTCATTAAATAAACGTTCTAAAAACTCGTGTATTTACCACGTAACACTTAGTAAAAAGTTCCTTCATTTACATTTGAATTTTCTCTTCTTACTGTTTTTGTATGAATACTTTTAATTTTACAATAAAGATGCCAGTCTCGAAGATGTCGCAAAAGCGATAAAACCAGTCACCGATTATTTCAAAATTTGTATATTTAAGTATCACTCGTCTTTTATTTATATAACAAACTATTGCAGTTTGATAATATTTTGTTTACGGATGATAAGCTGAATAATCGCCAATTATGTATGTTTCCGATGTTCCCACAGCACCTCCACATTCAAGGCTTTCTCTAGGTATATTCACCTGCCCGTGTGCCCGTTCCGAGGGGTGGATCATTAATAAATGGTACAATTTAACTATTAGCTTGTCATCAGGGGGTAGTTTAGGGTGACTTTTGGTAATTTTCCTATGGCATGTGGCGGTTTTGTTGACGTGCGATTAAGCAGAACGAGGCTACTGAATTTACTGATTTTGATTGACGAAAGAAAAAGAAAGTGTAGGACAGAAATTCAATTATGTCTATTGATTATTTCAGCATAGTGATTTTTGTATGTTAATTAAAAATGACAATATAAAAAACACTTCAAAATCATACATATAATATTTTTTTCTTTATCCATACAAATGGTGCTTAGGACACCGCATTGGTACACCAATTTGAATGTAAATGTCGGTTCACAGACTATGACGAGACGAGATTTTCCCGTATTCATATATTTCATCTTTTTCATAATTATATTATATGACCAAGGAAGACGTGGCATGATCAGATAAACCAAAATCTTAAGTCTGGTCATGTCAAAAGCAGACAGAACCGAAGGGCATGTATGACAAGATGTATGAATGTGGAAGAGGCTAGGATTGTATGCTAAGATAGACGTGTGTGGCGGTCCATTCTCTCTGCCTACCCCTACGGGGAAATGGCGTGATGGTAGTAATAGTAATAATAATATTATATGATAGTGTATTTATAAATCAATATTAAAACCTCTCGAATCAGCTCAAAAATCTACTATTAAAATAATTTTTAAAAAGCCGTTCAGCTACCCCAACGTCAAGTTTTTCGAGGAATTTGATATATTAGATATAAGTCAATTATGTATATCTCTATGTTGAACAATATCACTTTTGCCATTGACATTTTTCACGTCTCTGAGGGAGTTTTTCGTTACAAGATTCTCTTACTTTTTTAACATATTATTCTTTGGATATTGTGAATACTAATGTGTTTTTTTTTATATATACCTAATTTTACCTAATTATTTCTATATGTTTGAATTGAGATATTTTATTTTGTAATGTACATATATATGAATAAATAAATGATAAATGATAAAATGATAAATCTAGAATAATTATGTTTGTAAAAGCAAATTATTCTACCAAATTCCAAAAGGAACACTCCCACACTACCAGAAGTCAAACTAAAGGATGGGTCATGGGGTCTACCACAAATTCTGAATTCAGGCAAAGAAAACTCAGGTTTCTGGGCCCCAAAATATTCAATATGTTACCCGAACATTAAAAAACCATGACTCGAATTCTATTAAACAAATTTATAATAAAATGGTTACTGGATTTAGGTAGAGAAAAATCGGAAAACTTTCTAAAATAATAAATGGGATATATATATGTATTGTATAACTTTATAATAAATTAACTAGTAGGTAGTCATGTAATTGTTTATTTTTGCATGAAAATGTCTGCCTTAAAACAGGTTGTACCTAGTTAGGCGGACTAGACATAATCTAGATCTAGAGAAATCTTTTACCTAAGTATGTATGTAGTAGATAAGAAAATTGTAATTTTTGTTGATAAATCATTATTATTATTATTATTTATTGATTTACAAAATGCAGCACAACCACCTGCTAACAAAAGTAAGGTGATCAGTATTACGCTTCCAGTGCCAGAAATTTTTTCACCTACTAGGAAACGTATAAAAATACTGTTCAATCACTACATCTAGATCAATCGGAACACAATTATTACAAAGGAGTTTAATCCAGTACAAAAGATTGATAAATACTTCAACGCAGGCGATAAATGCGTTGCGGAAATTTATTTAAAAAATGTAATGGTGTGAGAAAAGTAATTTTTTATGTAATTATGGTATATGTATTTTTAAATTTGTTCTGTAAATTTAGTAAAAAGTAATCACAATGACCTCATCTCTTCCGCATACATAAAGGTTTCAGCTCTTTAACTTCACAAACATCAACAAATGAAAGAATTGAAGGAATATAGATGTTCGAATATGGGCAGAATGGTGAATGTTACACAGTGTGTAAAGTGGCCACTTAAACCAGCCATTGACAGGTCATAAGCCTTGTAGATGCCTAGACTTCTATATTACCTTCTCTTAAATGTTCTTCATCTCTGTTGTAATATGTCAATTATCATACATCAACAATAAATTGATAAATAGGTAAAGATTTCTTTCCGATTATAAATATGTAAACCGTGACAATATATTGAACAAAATGCTTTTTTACCGTATGCCTAAAACAGATATTCTATTTGTAAAAGTGTTCACATTATCAATATTTTACTCGTGTTATGCAAGGCGGAGTTGTATAACCCTCTCTGTTTGTGCAATTAACTGTATCGAACCAAAGAAAATATGAACTTTGAATAACAGCGCCACATTGTGGAAAACATTTCCAATCCAGGAGTGTTTCTGAGAATTTCTGAACTTTCTTATTTGCCGTAAATAGACATTTCTGGATTATTTCTCTTTTACGAGAAATTCTTGAGAAAAATAGCTCTGTGATAAATTATAATAATGAATATTTTTTGTGGCTCTGTAAATTTTGCCACCCTTTCAAATCTTTCTAGCAATTTATTGAACAATATTTATGCACGAAAATTCAGGTAGGTATATATTGATTTTAAAACTGCTCATTCCATCATAATTACAACACTCGCTTTACTTATTTATTTATTTATTTATATACGGCATTTCTGCCATTTACATATATGTGGTATAAAGAGTGCTTAGAAATAAACATATTAAAAAAAAAAAAAAATCGAGTATGAAATATTAATATACTCGTACTGTACACATTATTAATTACTTGAAATACATACATATTTTAAAGAAATTATACAATAACAAAATACATTAATCAATCAAATTATGACTATTCCAACCCAATTATAATGATGGTTTAGTGATTCCTAACATTAGTAATAAATATGGCAGTAGAACATTGAATTATATTGCACCTTGCATGTTTTATCTCACTCTTACTGACCTTAGATTTAATAACATATGTAATTTAAAAAAATAGAAATTGGCTTTTAATCAAGAGTTTTTACATTAATGTTCTACAAATAATGAGTTCAAATTTGATTCACACGTATATATTTTTTTTCATAATATTTTTGTTTTTCTAATATTTTTTTTCTATTTTGATTGAGCAGAGACAGTCTAATTTTACTGCTTCTTATTTTGACTGTAATTGTTTATGTAAAGATATATATTTTTAAGTAGGATAACTATTTATATAGTTAAACTTCACCAACAAGCCATAAAAAGTGGCTTGGTGAGGTTTTTGTAATTATTAGGTGTGATTGAGCGTTTTTATTTACATATCTTTATTTATATTCATGGTTAATTTTACAATGAAATAAAAAAAATTGACGGCAAATAACAAGCTACAAAATAAATGCAGTAAAGATGTATCCGTGTTTTGGCGGATAGAAATTTAGTTCTGTATGTGAAATAAAATCAGAATCCTTCTAGGTAAAAATCCTGAAAAATTAAATCAAGTATAGATAAATCCGCCGTGTAGTTTAAAGTTTAGCGCATTTTTCTAACATGCTTGTAATCCCGATAAGATATCGGCTAAAGTTGACATGAAATATTTGCTTAAAAGGTGGTTGCACAATGCAATATTTCACTGTCCCTGGATTGATACATGAAGCGTACGACTAGTAACCTATGGTGGACCTATGCATATAATCCGCTGGAAGATTATCGAATTGAGACAGGTTAATTGCAGTTATTTAGAATTGTGCAGGTCATAATTAGTGTTAACGATATGCGATGAGGTTTGCTTACCATACAAGTACATAAGATGAACAAATTACAACAAAGATGGTAAACATTTTAGAGAAGGGAATATGGAAGTATAGGCATTTACAGGGCTTTCGACCTGTCATTGGCTGGTTTAAGTGGCGACTTTACACACTGTGTAACATTCACCATTTCGCCTATGTTTGAACACCCATATTTCTTTAATTCTTTGATCTGTCGATTTAAGTGAAGTTAAAGAGCTGAAAGCTTTATTGTTGCAAACAGATTTATCTGATCGAATTATTCCACATACTAGTCAACGCCTGAAAACAGTTTTCCAATTTTTTAACTTCTCAGACCAGTTGGTTTTATTACCTCCCTATGGGGTGAAATTCAGTCTTTTGTCTACAAACATTTGAACAAACTCGAAATATTGTAAAAAATATGATAATTTTTTTAGAGTTTACAAAGCTAATTCACAATAAAGAGCTCTGTAGATTAGACGGGACGTATTTGCTGGGAGCTGTCAGGCGAGGAAAAAGAGAGTGATCTGTAAGTCGTTCTTTGTTTTATAATATTTTATGGTCCCCGCGTCCTTCACTGGCCGGTCCTGCATTTCGTGCGATGTTCAGTAACAGCACCTCCAGGCGCTGAAAAGACGATAGAAAATTTCCATCTGTCTCAGTCAATATACACATATGTTGTATGTAGCCTGCAGGCAGTGATTCAGTTGCCAGTACCTACAGTAGTTGAGGATCTGATTTCTGACACAATATTGACACTAGACTTGCAGTGTATTTATTGGTCTGCAGTCTGCGCCCCGACAAGTAAACACATCACATAGTCTCCTCACACGCAGACTTCCCTCAATTCTGCGATCAATCACACCCCTCGCGGTCCCGAACTACCCCACAACAGCCCAGAAGAGGGATGGATACGACAGCGACAAGTGAAACATTGCAGTCACGTAAAACGAAAAGGTCGAGTTTATTCAAGATAAATATATTACAGATGACGTTATCGCGATTTTCAAGGGTAGTTAAGAATTTTTTAGAGATTGTGACAGTGATTTGGTAGCTTAAAATAATATATTGCTAAGGGCAGTAACTACCTGAAAATCAATAAATCGCAGTTTTTACCAGGATTCAAGTCCTTATTATTGCAATTATTATAAAATAGGCGCATACCTACCCATGGACATTGATGTGTGATATGATAAAAAAACAATGCACTCCTCATAATTAATATATTTTGTAACAGTGTGTAAAGTGGCCACTTAAACCAGCCAACGACAAGTCATAAGCCATGTAAATGCCTAGACTTTCATATTCCCTTCTCAAAAATGTTTTCCCTCTCTTTTTTTTTTTTTAAAGAAAATAAATATTTGCGTTCTCATGATTTACCCAAATATTTAATTTTGAGGGCCACTTTCAACGAGTTGTAAATAACTCACTATGGGAAAATGAGAATCAAGTTGGGGTAGAGTGAGATTCGAACCACGGCCCTTTGAGCCGTGAGTCCGAGACACTAGCCACGGAACCACAACCTGATTCCTGTTCCCGACTCAGTTGAAATAAATTTAAATACTCAAAAACTCACTACACTTATAACCGTGATGTTCACAGTTACAACACAAGACACAATCTACATCCACCTGATACTCGTGCTACAAAATTTGGTCTAAAATCTCTGCTGTACCTGACTTGCAGGAAATATAATAGGCTTCCTGAGCGTATTCAAGGCTCTAATAATGTGGCTAACAGCCTAAAGCTGTATTACATCAGCAGTACGTGGAAAATGTTCATAATTAACATTTTAGTTTATTTGTATTTTGATCTTTATTTTGCTTGTTATAATATTTTTGTGTTTATACTAATTGTGTGTTCTGTCGTAAATGTATATTATAATAAATGTTAAGGCCGAAAATGAGTTATTGTAACTCATGGCGAATACATGTAATGTATTTTGCTATAAATAAAAAAATATAAAAAAATGATACGTCTCGTACATGGGTAAGTTTCTAGATAGTCCTCTCTCTTCAGTCTTTCTTCCAATGATGTATGTGTGTGAGTTGTGTACGTTTTTTTTCCAAATGAAGAGAACAAAAAAAATTACAACAAATTAGTCAATAATTAATTTTCCTTCATTGTTTAACAACAAATTAGACAACAATGTATTTTTCTTCATTATTTTACAAAAAAAATTTACAGTAATTCATAGCATCTTCACCGTACACTGTGTAAATATCGCAAGCTGTTTTGGCAGCTTTATTACCTCGAATGAACAATACTAGAATTTAGTCGAAAATGCTCACTTTTGTCTACTTGACATTCCATTTTTAAGGCTTGTAATAAAATAAAATAATACATGTAACGTAAAAAATGAATACAATATCTTATAGAGCTGTAAATTTTCTTTCAAATGACGTATAATTTTTACCGTTTTGTTTTACTTTGAGTGCTCATTTTAAAACTGAAAAAATGGATAAAATTTACATTTAATATAAGGGATTTTAACTTATTTAGTTTCATGAAAAAAAACACACATTTGTTAATAGACGATTAAACTAAGCCAATTTTTTTTTTTCAATTTTTATATATCGGATATTTTTTTAAGTTTTGAATTTCTGAAATAACTCTGCCCATTGGTTCGTTCACGGCAAGCAAACCGGAAATCTTCCACAACTCTCTCATCATTGGTTGATTCATTTAAACCAGTGAGGTCATTCAAAGTAGTTCATTTTTATCAAAATGTTTTTTATTATTTTTTCGTTCATTTTCAGGAAACTTGCCCCACAATTAAATGGTCCAATTTTTACCGCGCGTAAGAAAACATTTATTACTACAACTACATCACGCCATTTCAGAGATAATGGACCGCCAAACACGTCTATCCTGGCATGCATTCCTAGCTTCTTCCACATTCATACATCTTGTCATTCATGCCCTTCGGTTCTGTCTACATGACCAGACTTAAGATTTTGGTTTATCTGATCATGTCGCGTCTTCCTTGGGCTTCCTAGTCTCACGTTACCGTTCATTTTTGCCATGAATACTTGTTTTACCATTCTTTTGTCGTCCATTCGTTCTACATGACCAAACCATCTCAGAGACCCTTTCTTAATCTTATCAATTATTCTTGACTCAGATTTACACTCTCGCCTGATTTCATCATTCTTAACCCTGACAAACATTTATTGTACCCAATTTCCCGGAGGGCTGAAGTTCCTCATTGTTTTTCGGAATATAGAGAGAAAGAAATCTCAAAAAGAAAAATTGCAGGTGATATAGATTTTATCCGCGACGAGGTTTGTCGACAGAAATTATAAAACGGCAAATTTGCATACTATTCCTAAATTCCGAGTATAACAAAAATACAACAAAGTGGTCAGTATAAAGTACAAGAATCCGTCTACGTCTGTGCGTGCACGTGGTGAAAAGATTATTATTAATATATGCAAAACTATTCTCACGCTACAGACGGCTTAAGGGTTAAGGTCCCCGACATATTTTTTTATTCGTCTGCAATAAAAATGGTACCTTAACCACATTAATCTGATTGCTTCCTTGAAATTTTATCGAGGGGATATAATAGATTACAGAAAGATTGCATGGTTTGAGTTAACGATCTAAAATGGAGAAAGTTGATATGAAATTTAAATTTAAAAGGGTGTTTTTACACCAGAATATTTCATAGTCTTTAGACTGGTAACTTAAGCGTAATACTGATCGTCTTACCTTCATGAAACAAAAAATGGTCAAGATTCGTCACGATTGGTGTACCAATTCAGTGCTCCATGCACCATTAGGTGCGGAAAGGGAATGATGATGATGATATAGGGTCAACCTAGAGCAACCTGACAGGAGGGCATATCGACTACTATGTGTCAGCTAAGGTTTTGGACCCCCTCTTCTTAATCATGCAATGCTTGCTGGCGCTATAAAAACTTCAATCGGCAGACGTCAGGTGTTTAAATATTTTTTTTAAAGTATTATTCAAGACAACTGAGCTGTAGTCGGTTTAATTATCGATTGAAAATATTATTTTACCAAAGTTTTGATACGAGGTGTGTTCAGAAAATAACTGAAATTTTTCAATTTCGCGGGTTCGGAGAGTCCGATTGTCAATTGTTTATTATTATGTAGTAGGCTTACATTTTCGACAATCGAACTCTCCAAACCCGCAAAATTAAAAAATTCTCGATATTTTCTGAACAGACCTCGTTTATCCTTAATCCAACCCCGCATTAAAAACAAAAAGATACTAAAGAAATGGAAAGCTGTAATTAAAAGGGAAACGCTGTTTTCCGGTTGATAAACCACGTATTTATAAGCCAGAAAAGCGGTGGGATAAATGGAATCAAATTAATTTCAAAGATAAAAGTAATAAACTTGTACTTCCATCCAGGTTATATAATTATCTTTAACAGATTTTCAGCAGGTTGCTTTACAAAATGCTAATTACCGCTCTGTGGTTAGTTATTATGGTGGGTAGTTTTGGGGTTGATAATAAAGACAATACGAATTAATATTTGGATTGCGGCCAGTAAGTAACGCTTTGTATCTAAGGATGTCTTGTTAGAATTACATTTTAATGTACACATATATCCACTGAACTTCCTTTATGGGAACATTAAAAGTAAAATATAGGTTCAACACACTTCAGCTTGTAACTGCTTAAAGGGGGCGAATATTTTTGTAATACATAAAGTAAAATCTTCGGATGTTAATAAGTCTGCCGGTCCTGATAACGTTGCTCACCATTTCGTTATCGAAAGAATTTCCAAACTATTATCTCTGTTAAATCCGGATTTTTTCCTGAAATTATTCCAACTGTTGTGTAGATTTGATTATTCACTATTTCTACAAAAGTACTATATCTCAGTTTCACTTTTCTATGGCTGGCTGCTTTCTGCATAACTACGCTCAATAGTAGGCGAGCTTCCTGAAGAAAAACAGTACCGCGGATCAGAGTAAATTATGTATTAGATATGATTTTAAAAACAGTTTTTCCTGTCTCCTGGAAAGAGTTTATTGAGTAGATTGTCGGTAATGCACGCCGACCGACGGTATAGTGTTTTGGACTCGATGGCTGCTCTCAGAAAAAAATACTGAAAAAGAAAACCGAAATCGAGTCCACGTAGTGGTATAATGATTGGCACGTACGCCTACCGTGCTTGAGGTCCTAGATTCGATTCCTGGCACTGTATAAATAAAATTCTGGTTTCAAAGGTGGTTCAATATCATCATTATTCCATTACAGTGCCCAGTGCACCACTGAGTGCGGATAAGGAAATGATGAAGAAATATAATGTAATGTGCAAAGATAAGTGCACATTTTTGTTTTCATAGTTTTATGACATCACGGACGATATTTTTTTAGATTAATTTAATTAAAATTGCAAAAATATACTCTGACTTTTTTGACATAATTAACTTCCCGTGTGAACTAATAACTTTCAACCTGAATCGAATTGAATGAATGGAGTGGATATTCGACGTTGGACAAAAATCGAATAATCGATAGTCATACACCTGCTTCCCTCCATATCCCCCCCCCCCCTTCGCCCGTTCTACCTTTTGTTAATTATCCAAATCGTACCGTAATATTAAATTTATACCCTTCCGAGGCTAATTTACAACACTCGGGGTTGTTCTGTTTGATGCGGACATCAATTTTAATGTTTTCCAATAACTCGGCCAAAACTTGAGTAGTTTTGGGCAGTGACACAAAACTTCGTGGTAAAACTTATAAAAACGTCAATTTTGCGGAGAAAATGCTGAGCGCTATTTTCGCTAACTATAAAATTGATTTGTGATTTTTATGTATCTGTCGAATTTACATGACTTTAAATGTTTTGATGATATTTAAAATATAAAAAAAATTGTGGCAAATAAATATTTTGCTAAATTGTTTTGCCGGCGGAACAACCACTGTAATTTTCTACCCTTCCACATTTTTTTTTCTTTCTATTTATATACAATAATGTTAAAAATTAAGAAGTGCAACTGCATTTAAATCTAGTTGTGGTCCCGTGGCTAGTGTCTCGGACTCACGGCTCAAAGGTCCATGGTTCAAATTCCACTCTACCTCACTTTGATTCCCATTTTCCAATAGGGGGTTATTTACAACTAGTTGAAAATGGCTATCAAAATGAAATATTTGGGTAAATCATAAAAACGCAAATATTTGTTTAAAAAAAAAACAATTATTATCCACATTTAATATATCTTTTTTTATTTTAAAATACAAAGGTGATCACATAAGTAATTAATTGAAAAATGCATTTTTACCATCATCATATCCTTATCCAAACCCGATGGACCTTAGGTCACTTCATTGGTATACCAAATGCAACGATATCGTTTATCTGCCACATAGGGGTAAGGTGATTAGCCTAACGCTTCCGTTGCTAGTCCAGGAACATGAAATATTGCAGTGTATAACCACTTTTTTTATCAATATTTAATGCAGATCTGGAATGAGTGGAGTGAACGAGTGAGCCTCGTTGCAGACCAATCCCTAGGATTGTGATCCAGCAGAGAGAATGTAGTCCTTTCTAGGAATCTACCCGGGACCTAAAGCGTGGTAGACAAACGCGCAAATCACTATACTACGAGGCGGACTAATCTCCACTCGATTTCCTTATCCAGGATTTTTACTCGAGAGTAGCTATCGCTTCGAAAGGACTTCTCTAAGATTTCGGTTCTATTACATACACTAAGAACTGTATTTTTAATCCGCCCGGAGTTAGGAGACAATGTGTTTTTAAAATCTAGTTTAAAATCAAAAACTTTTTCACTACTTTTTAAAGATTCATATTAACATGAATCGGGAGGGTTGATATTACTATTTCAATCAAATTAGTGTGTTGATCAATATTTGACTCAAGTAAATTCAGATTGCATTTTAACCAAAATCAAGAACGTTTTTTTCTCGCTGTTAAAAAGTAGAGCAATACAAAAAATGTTACATTTGTTATGCAAATTGAAAATGTAGAAATAAACACCTAATTGACTTTCGCTTTCACCCTTATAGAATATAACCAACAGTTTTCCAAGAACTGAGTGATTACAGTAATGGGAAACAGCACGTAAATAGAGAACTGCCTAAGGGGGAAAGTATGTCGCTAGTCGATTTCCATAAATACGTACTTTTCTACTTTATGGTCTACGATATGGTTCTCCCAAGGAGCGAACGTGTATTTTGTACAAATTAATAAAATAATTCATTCTTCTTTTTCCACAGCTTCTACATCCGCTCCTAAGTGCAGCATGTGGAAGCACTCCCTCCACATACCCGAAAACTGTTTTTAAGACCGAGGGTCTTCCTACCGCTTTCACTCATACTAAAAAAGTGGAGCACGTGGGCATCACCAGAATAGCCGGCTAGCCCTCCCGCCTACTCGGCCTTCCAGGATGGCGGGAACCCGCAGGTGTCAAGAAAGGCAACTTGGGTTAAGGCTCTCCTGAGGTATCAAATAATTCATTAAAAAGTGCAAACTTCGCGAGTACTGAAGACTATTTATTTTGCTAAGGGAGAGAGTTTCAAAAAGAAATTTCTAAGTGAAGAGTTGTTGTTATGCGATAATAATTCATAACTGGCTATGTTAATAAAATTGATTGATTGATTTTATTGATTTATTCTATTGATTGATATTTTGTTCATAATAATTTAGTGTATATTTGTACCGTTTTTCGCAACACGCGCTGCGTCGGTTGCAACGAAAGTGAATAATTGACTACACGAATGTAAGAACATAATATTTGCATGTTTCAGGTGATCTCCTGTCATCATCAAATTAATGTATCTTAATTAACATTATTTAATGTCAACCATGTTATATCCAAGTAATTACTATATCACGAGGCGGAACACTTTCGAAATATTTTTAAAAAACCCTTTACAATATTAATTCAAGAAGGAAAAATCAGTAACATTTATACATATTTTATTTTTTTTAAAACATTTTTTGGTTCGTGTACCTGCACACAATCTGGATTTTCTCCCAAGACGGGAGTAGGTATATATTTTTATTTAAATCCCTACAGAGATGAGGTAGATTTTTTTCAAATTCAATTTAAAAAAAACCAAAAATGTTACCTGGTGTGGATATTCGCTAAATAAGCGTAATGGGGAATGTTGTAGTACCTACACAAAGTGGCCACTTAACCCAGCCAATGACAGGTCATAAGCCCTGTAAACGCTCGAATATCCATAATCCTGAACCTTGAATTTGAAAAAATTCTACCTCATCTCTGTAGGGATATAAATAAAAATAAAAACATTTATATTTTTTTGAAATATGTTTATAGCTGGCTAATACTGTCTTTTGTAAATAAAAAAAAGAATCTTCATTTGTGTCAATTAAAAATATGCCATAAAATACTTGAATTAGTACACCATATAACATATTTAGGAATAATTATTGATAAATATTTCAAATGGACAGAACACATATATGTAATATATACCACAAAAAAATAGAAAACTTTCCCATATCTTCAAGTCGATATGTAACATCTTATCCCTAATTTAATTAAAACAACTATACTTTATTTTATGTAAATCAACCGTTACTTATTGCTTAATAGGGATGAGGGAGGAGTAATAAATCAATACTAAAACCTTTTGAATCCGCTCAAAAATCGATCGATAAAATAATTTTTATAAAGCCCTTCAGGTACCCCAGCGTCAAGTTCTTTGGGGAATTCGGGATCTTAGATACGAGGGAATTATATATTTTGATAGTAATAATGTTTGTGAAAGCAAATTATTGTGCCAAATTCCAAAAGGAACATTACCACACTACCATAAGTCGAAGAAGATGATGGGTGATGGGGTCTACCACAAACTATGAATTCGGGCAAAGAAATTTCAGGTTTCTGGGCCTCAAAATATTAAATACGTTACCCAAATATTGCAAAACCATGACCCGGATTCAATTAAATAAATGCGTTAAACATTGCTTACTGGGTTTAGGTTTAGGAAAAAAACAAAAAAATTACTTAAACACGTTCTTAAATAATACATAGTACAATTGTTTATTTTGCAAAAATATGTCTGCCTTGAAACAGTTTGTACCTAGTTAGGCAGACTAGACATAATCCAGAGAAATCTATTACAAACGTGTACGAAATAAAGAAATGGTATTTTTTGTTAACAGTGTATATTTTTATTATTATTATCGTTATGCTTAATCTGCAGATAAAAGAATGAATTAAATAAATAACATGATAATCGATTATTTGACATTTCTGAATGTCATGACAATCGAAACTCTTAGCCAATGATGAAAAAGAAAAAGTTTATTGGGACGAGTTTATAGTATTCAGATGATCTTTAATATATACAATATTCACAATTTTTTATTTTTTGGGAAAATAAAAACATTTCTTGCGAATGGCTATAAGCCGCAATAACGAATTTCATTGGATCCAAATCGACCATGGATATCGCATAATTTTCCCATTTCCATTTTTTATTTTCGGATGTGGATACATATTGGTCTACCTTTACAATTCTTACGAGTAGACCTACATAACATACATTGAAATATATGTATAAAAAAAAGTAAATAGAAAACGCGGTAATTGAACTTTGCAAAACTTTCCTCTGGTAGAATTTCCACAAATATTTATTACTAGGTCAGTTTGATTATGTCTAAAAATTTTTAAGGATATTTTATCTAGAAATAAATTTAAATAGTCTCGACTATTATGGTACAGACGGTTCTCGTTTCGTTACAAGATTTTTGGTTAATTTCGTTAGCACTAAATAAATTATTACTTTGTTTTCATAGTCTACAAAAACGTAGAAATAAAATTGACTCCATATTTATGTTTAATTTACTGAATGGCTTAATTGATGTACCATCGTTACTAGAACAAGTGGCATTTAATGTTCCAATCCACCGGTTGCGAAATAATAATGTGCTGTTCCTCGATCAACACAGCACAAACTATGGCTTGCATGCACCAATATCCCGATTATGTCGTACTGTAAACTCGAGACAAGATCTGGACTTTTTTGGTTTAAGTCTTTATAGATTTCAAAAATCACTAAGATAGACCGGATCTTGTCTTGAGGTAGTAATTTTTTTTTTGTCCTAGCATTAATTTTATTTAGCTGTATTTTATTTTGTTAATGCCTGTATTTATTAAAAGAAATTGTATTTACCATCTTTAAAATGAACTGCATAAGTCCGTCAAACAAATAAATATCACATGTGTATTACATTCGTTCCTAGATTTTATGTTCTATCAAACGGGGCTTAGAAAAATTATTTAAAAAAAATCTAAGATATAAATTTATTCCCCAAAGGTATAAGACTGTTTGATTTCAAACATTCCGGATACATACAATATTAGTGTGAAACACTGTATAACATGTATTTTTCAATTTGAAAGGTCATACTCATAAACTTAGTATAAAGTTACACCTAGGCATAATGGTAGAATACGGATAAGAAAACCATCCTTATTACCGTGGTAGACTAAGAATGACATTCCCATCCTTATTCTACCACTTTGTCTAGTTGTAACTTTAGACCAGGTTTATAAGTAAGGTCCTTTATTAATCCGGTAAGAAAGTAAAGTTTTTGTGATTTTTTATGAATGTTAAAAGTTATAAAATCTAACTCGAAATCTGTTGAAGTTTGAATTAAAAAAATATATGTGTTTCATACAAATTTATAAATAAAAAAGTGAAAAATGTCATACCATAAAGGAAAATATTTGGGCAATTAAAACAATTCTTAAATAACTATGATAGAAAATTATATTAGAATGATATTTAAGTACATAATCGTAAATATTTAAATTAGGAACCAGACCAATCAACAGTACGATTCCCCTTTAACACATTTTGCTTACATGGCAACACAACATGATAATTATAGTTTTTAAAGGAGGCCAACATGGCCATTAATTTATTGGATTGTAATTATATAAAGTGCTTCAAAATAAACCTTAATTCAATCGTTAAAAAGGGTGGACAAAATGACGAATTTAATCCACTATTACTGCTACAACTGCTACTAACATAACGCCATATGAACGAATCGCCACACACATCTATTTATTTATTTTATAAATTTATTGCATAAAAATTCGTATACATATTTAATAACAGGGAATCTGTATAAAACTAATGAATAGAAAATGAAAACGGAGTGTTCTCTGTTTATGATAGTCTCCATCTAACATGGCTCAGCCTGTTCTAAAGTGGAGATTTTTTATCCTTTAGAACATAAGTAGTTCTATACTAATATAACAATGACAAAACAAAAAAAAAACTAAAACTACTTAATCATAAATGCCTAGCTAATTAAATGTAAGAAACTAAACATCGTTATTATACAAATATAAAGTATATATTTGTGCCAAGAAAACATGTTACTTAAACATAAATAATATCATAAATATATAATATTTATAAAAAAACAAATATAAAGTAATGAAATGCATAAAAATATAAAAAACATATGTACCAATTATATAAAGTACTACGTTTTGTGATCTACATATATTTTTCAAAAAAATCTCTCGCTATAATCTCGCATTTTGAGTCTTTTATATTTGGCAATAAATAATTAAATATTTTTGGAGCCATTACATTGTATTGCTTTTTACCAAAGGCTACTTGGCGTACTTTTCTAGCTTCTTCCACATTCATAAATCCTGTCATGCCTTTTGGTTCTGCCTGCTTTTGACATGACCAGACTTAAGATTTTGGATAGCTTCCTTACTCGTCAAAGTTCTTTCTCGCCATATATATCTCCTTTACCATTTTTTCGTTATCCATTCGTTCTACATGGCCAAACCATCTAAGAGAACCCGTCGAACTAAAGCCGACGATAAGCTATTATACTTATCTATAGTAAATTAATAAGCCAAATTTACTCCAAACATTTTTTATTCAATTATTCTAATACCGAAATC
The DNA here is from genome assembly GCF_059751315.1 of Micrasema longulum. Lineage (NCBI taxonomy): Eukaryota > Metazoa > Arthropoda > Insecta > Trichoptera > Brachycentridae > Micrasema > Micrasema longulum. Next base: position 411,053 of record NW_028278570.1, read on the forward strand.
ATGGTATATGTTGATTTACTGTGTATGCAGATAATTGGTAGAATTCCATATTTAAAATTTGTAAGGTATCAAAAATATAACATTTAAATCTTCTTTTACTTTTTTGAAACATATGCGACGCGTTTTGTCTCGTTAGGACTCAAATAACTTTACTACGTTTGATAATATATAGTTATAAACAGACTATAAAGACAGCAAAATAAAATATCGAAGTAAGTATATGACCTTACCTATCTAACAGCAACTAGATAACTTATTTAACAAACTAAGCAATTAAACTATAACTGAATTCTCTTAACTAGAATCATTAAAAGTTATCCATAAATTAGCCACTAATGTAATTGTAGACGAAGAACTAAAACTCGAAAAAAATTGTAATAAACATGGACACAATACGAGAATATCAGAAAAATATATACAACCTTCTAACACTAGACAAGGACAGTCGAGACTAATAAACCAGGGCCTGAAATTATACAATAAACTACCAGATAAAACTAAACAAAAACTCAGACAAACTTTTCAAAAGATGTAAAAAATATTAGTATCAACAACAGAGTATAAATACAATATTATGAATATATTATTTTTTGTAAAATGAATGTAATAATCCGTAAGGGTTAATAAATTATTTTTTTTAAATAAAAAAAAATTTAAAATGTCTTAACAAGACGAAACGCGTCACATACTTGTAAATTTAAAAAAAATGAAAGTAGAATTACATCTAAAGTGTTTTATTTTGAATACCTTACAAAAAATTGTATATTGATGTTGATGTGTTTAAATATTCCAATTGATAACATAAATTGCAGAAAGAAAGTCTTGAATAATGTGCACACATGCTACAAATTGAGAAAACATTTTGCTTTGATATCACAGTTATTACTTACTACCATTCGCAATTGAGATTTATCTATTTAGTTACATTTGAGTACATTTCTTATTACAAATATCACTATATTTATTAAAACAAAAATCGCGCATATGCATACATGGCCTGTGCGCAGGTATATTAAACCCAGAATATATTATGAAATCTATGGCGTGAAATCGAAATAGAGACATATAAAATAAAAATGGAACTATTAAAAAATAAAATATTTAAAAAAAAAACATGCATTTAGGAAAATATGAAACAGTGTGACTTTCACTCGAAAATTGATGTACCTACGTAAATTCATAACTAGTTGCGTGGTTAGAGAACATATCAACTTGCGAAAATTTAATTGAAATAATAACAAGCCCATTAATTTGCCAAAGGAATTTTTTTAATCTACTTCATTAAACTTTTTTGTACATATTTTTTAAAAGTAATTGTGCCGTGGAAAAAATCTTGCAAATATATTAACGTTTCACTATAAATCAAAATAACTATCATATTTTTAATTTAATTGAAAGCACATTTTACAAAGTGACTTATATTTTTGTGCTATTACTATGGTAAAGGTGTAAAGTGGGATTTGCGTGTTAGTGTAATTAATGTCCTGACGAAGAGGCTGGTACGTCTCGAAACCGGTAGACATAAAAAAATTGGTCAATGGTTATATACATGTTTTTACCAACATGTGTAGCTTAGTTAAAAATTAACAATCCCGTCGGAAAAAATTCAGAATGTTTATACTAAGATTTAGGCATACAAAAAATATTGTTAATTAGTAAATGTTCACTATTCATCAGTCTTACTTTGGCGAAAGCGCTCGTTGTTCAATAAATAAATAAGGATATTTGATTGAATATTGAATAAAACAAAAAACACAATGCTGTATTTAAACGTTTATGATTCATTTAATTAATTGTAGTGCTTTCACACTTATAGATTACGAAGACAGGTTATAGTCTAAGCTTAACCGAGTTGCACAGTTTAAACCCACGCTGTGCCAGGGGGTGTCATGCTGTCATGCAAGACATCGGACCCTCCCATATTTTGCTATGGTATAATGCATATATTTTTAACTTCTACGGGAATTAGAACATAATTTATTATCTATAGGTCTGCTTCCATAATTTATTATTTCCTACACTTTTCTTTTCTTATCTCCATATTTTTGCCTATTATAACATCTTTTTTTTTCTTTTTTAAACTAGTTTCTTTAGAACTTATGTTTTTTTATTATTAATAGGACGGGTCGATAATTATTTTATATCTTGTATTTTTTAAAAGGGAATAACCCGCTAAGATTCTATTTTAGAGATTTGTCAGAAGGAAAAATAGGATATTTTAGGAAATTATGGAAAATATACTACAACCCCCACACCTTTCCCAGGATGTTTAATAAAACAAATTAATTAAAAACTTCAATGCAACAATGATTATTTGTCAATAATTTATCAATTCATCTTTTAATGTTTAGGTTTAAAGAGCTATAAATAGCATTTTAAAGAAATGAATAAGGTCTCGTTTGATTTTTAAGCATCTCACTGTTATTGAACGAAAACTATTTACGTATTCGAAGATTTTCTGATACGGATCTTTCCGGCGCCGCTCGCTTCGAGGCAGCGTCGATACTTCTAGGTGTTGGTAACCGGAAACAGAACACAGCCTGCAAACTGATCGAACACCGATAGGAGTAGTGGCTTTATCGTGAAAGGAAGTATTTCAGGCCTTATAGCACCATAAACTGCAATACCGCGATACTCGGGCTTGCCTCGGGAGGAAGTTTACTTTTATCTTTAGGGTAAATATATATCTACATAACCAGCTTAATGTTATATCATAATACATAACATAAATACATCATAATACTCACGAAAATACATGAATTTTCACCGCTTTCAGGTGGTTTAGCAGAAAATAGATTACATTCACAAAATTGTTTTTCGTCGTACAAAAATTATTCTTACAAAATGTTTGTCATTTTTACAATGATTTAAATACCTAAATACATACCTCATCAAATGAAAAAATTTGTTTTAACTTGAAACACTCTGTTTGCGAATGTTATTTTTAAAGGAATGATGGTGGTGTTGTTAAAATAAAAAAAATATAATTGTTTATAAAATTTAAAGCTAGGAAATTCACAGTAAGGTGTTAAATGGTTTCTAAAAAGATGACATTTGAGAGTATGCAGTTTAGAAACAAGTTTGAAATTTTTAAAAAATGTACGGATTTTTATTGTTTAAAATACAATATAAATAAATTTCGATGTACTTAATGGATCTCAAAACCATAGTCATGATACTTTTTCCGCATCTGACGGTAATCAGAATAGTCGTGAATTTATGCCACAAGCTGATAAAAAAGACATAGATTATTTGAATTGTATAAGTAAAATTATTTTTATAAAGTAGGACAAAAGAATTTCAATGTAGTTTCGCTTCATAAAATATTTCAATGAGGACAACTAATTTCATTGGGTGCTTTCAAATGGCAAAGGTGAAAATTTTCTGTCGACCAAACCTAAATTCGTAATGAAATATCATGCTGCCGAAATAACTGGCATGAATATATATTTTCATATTATGTACACATAATTTTGTGTAATATCCGCTAAGTACTATTGGTTTGAGCGTTGTTCGACTGGAAAGAACTGAATAAAAATCATAATCTCTATATCCGCACCTAGTGGTGGATAGGGCACCGCAAATGCGGCGAATCTGATTACAAAAATGTTCAGGAGGCAATTAAAACACTGCAAAAAATTTTATATTTGCCCAAAAAAAACATTTATCCTTACTTTTTATTAATTCAATTAGTTTTATGATTGGCAATGAAAATTTTGTGTCTGTCTTTAATTTTAAGCATTATTTTAGGACTTAGAAGCGTTTAAAACTGATTTTTTTTTGGAACTCAACAGGAAGGTATACGTAATATTTGTTAGTGATATTCATTGGAGAAATTAAGTATTAAAACTAGTATTTTTTACTACTTTATTGGTTGAAAATCATAAAAAAAATAAATGAAAAGACAAAAATTATAATAACGAACATTGGTTATAAATAAACATAGTAGTTAAATTCAGCGGAATAATTAAACAACATTTTAATGAGACAAAAAATTATCATAAAATTGGTGGAAATCATTCTCGAGGATGTTTTTATTATAACTTGAACCGTTTTTATTTTTAATGGTCACGCTCCATTTCTATTACTCTCAATAATTCTTACTCACTTTTGTTTTTTTTTTTTTGTTTTGTGAAAGCATAAAAAATTGCTCTACTAGTTTTCAAGTAAACAAATCGTGTCTTTTTAGTAGTAACTGAGTATGTTTAGATGGTATGTAGATGGTTTTCGAGCAAGTTTGAATGGTGTAAAAACCTTCTAAGGTTTGTTCATTTTACATTACGCAGTAATCATCAAAATAATGCATTTAATATATTAAAAACGAACTTTTCACCCCTCCTTTAACCTTTGTTAAGTGTTTAACTGCTTTATAAAACGTGTAATACTTACTTAAAACCGATCACAACATTGACGAGGATACCCTAAAACGGTGAGTCTCTAACTTTATAAAGTGATCAATTTATTCATTGACTGCCCAGATTTGCTGGAGTTGATGTGTTTCCGTGTACTTGGTGTGGTATTCTAAATTGTCTGTGCCCCTGAGAGAGTGATTAATTCGAATTTGTTTATTTTTTTAATGCGATGACACTTTGCTTCATATAATGGCCACACTGACGATTAAACGTCAAATTATGTATAAAACTGATTCAAAAGCAGAAATTAAACTAATACGGTTTGGTCAATTCAACATAATTAAGTATTAAATGAAAATCATCATGTTTGTTTTCGCGTGTTCATATTTTTTGACGTTTAATCATTAGTGTGGCCATATATGATGCAAATTTAGCCGCATGGAAAAAATAAATATCTCTAAATTAACCACTCTCTGAGGGATAGAAAAGATTCATAATTGCACGCCTGGTCGACATACCCGCCACAGATCTCCTTTTTGTTTTGCAAGTTCTAGGACCAACTATCACATGCACTCGCCTATCCATAGACTCCACAGATATGATAATCAGTATGGGATAATGCTGATATATTTGGTTCTGGACTTGATAGTTATAAAAATAGTGATTTCTTTTTTTCTTTCGCAATACAATTCTTAAACGTGTCTATATTGAAAAATGGTTTTTCTTTTTCATATTTATGTACATATTTTGTAACTATTTTTGGTTACTTATGAGTATTTAGTTGTTGCTATTGTTATAGTTATGCAACTTTATCATTTTTATTATGTATTTATAAATGTACATATATATTTTTATTCATATTTATGTTAAATGTATGTGTTAAAGGCAATTTATGCCATTCATGTAAAACTAAATAAAAAATGGTAGATAAAGAAGATTTGTAGAACACTATTTTACTGATAAAACATAGAAGTTCTTATTTTTAAAGCTTATGGTATATTCTGATTAGTCAAGACTAGAAGCTTTACATTTTAATTGTGTCCAATTTGATTCTACATAATACTGCATTCAAATGTCAATTTCGAAAAAACAGAAATAGAAGGTTTTACAAGTAAGCCAACGATATGTTGATGTGTTGTCGGTGAATAAAGTTAACATGCAATTTTCGCTTATGTAAGCAGGCATATTTAAATGATTTATATGAAAACTTACCGTTACGCACATGTAAAGCAAAGATTATTAAAGATTTGAATGGACTGCACGTATTTGGAATAGAAGCACTAACTTAGTGATTTTCCATTTTAGTGATTTTACACAGCTAAAGTGGTGCGGTGGTCAGCGCGTTTGCCGTTTGATAGCCGACATGGCTGACATGAAATATTCATTTAAAAATGTGTATTTACACTATAATATTTCATAGTCCCTAGACTGGCACCTGAAGCATAAGATTGATCATCTTACCTTCATGTAACAAATCTGAGCAAGATACACTGCGATTTATTTACCAATGCAGTGCCCTATACACCACTGAGTGCAGAAAGGGAATGATGAAATTATTTAGAACTATTTTGACATATGGACGAACGTATGTCAGGTACAATCGACTCCGGTAGCGGTTCAGTTTCTCGACAGTCTGGTCCACCTCTTTCTTCGTACCTCTCCTCGCATCTTCTTACAGAGGTCGATCTATAGTTCGGGAAACATTACGGGCTCTAAACTAACAAGTCTGGTTACTAAATAACAGTGTACATTCGGGGTGGCTCCGTAGCAACAAGCGGTCGGGGGAGGGGGTGGCGCGACACACACAGGGTTGGATCCTAAAACTATTCAGCTTCAGTTGCAAAATACGGCTATTACTGGCAAAAAAAAGTAAGCATAATTTACCTGCAATAAAAAAAACACAAAATAAGTGTTTATAGTATAGGTAGTTGACAGAACGATTTGACGTGAATAAATAAAGGAAATATATATCAGATTTGGTAATGTATCCAAAATAAAACACGTTTAATCGGTTTCGATTCCACTTTATTTTTTAAAATATACAAGAGGGTATATTGTGGCTCGTTTAGAAACAGCATTTATAAACGCGGGTATAAAAAGATATTATCTTTTATATTTAAGGAACTTTTTAAATATTTAAGTTAGTTTGAAAATGTCCTAACAAGACGAAACGCGTCACAATATACTCTCTTGTATGTTTTAAAAAATAAAGTAATTTATTTTGGATACATTAACAATTTTAATATGTTCTTCTACGAATTGTCTGCATACACATTTTTTTTAAATATTTAAAAAAACAATAAATTTCATAAATAAAATAAACAATATTATATTTTGAAAATGTAATAAATATTTGAAAAAACATGCAACTACAGATAACAATCGAAATTAAGTCTTTACTCATAAATAAAGGTAAGATAGCCATTCTTTAGAATAATCAGTTATCCCCTCTGCCCCCCTTTACGGGGAACGGCATGATGATTTGTTGTTGTTGTTAACACTTGCTAAAAACATATTTTTATTAAAAATATATACAAGCTACCTATAAATAGGTCAAACTGTTTCCTAAACATATTTTGTTATATTGTTACATTTGTAAATAGTTATTTTATAAATATTTGTATTGAAATTATTTAACGATCAGTTAGGAACGAAAACTTTTTTTGTCAGAAAGTTTTAACAAATAATGTTATTTTTTTGTTTGCACGATTTTTTATATGAGAATTTTTGAGAAAACTTGTTTCATCTTAGTAAAAAAGATATAAAATAAAAAAACTTGTTATGTAATATTTTACTGAGTTGATTAGTTATTTCTACGTAACTGAAAATACTGGGTAAGGAAGTGTTAAACCGTTATTTAGTTTAGTAAATAAATAAATATTTGCGTTTTTATGATTTACCCAGATTTTATTTTTAGGTACTATTTACAACGGGATTTGAGCGAAAATCTTGATTCTGTCATAGGTTTCTGGAAGGATTAAACATAATAGCATCGGGTTTCTGAAACAAATTAGTAACTATAAAATTTCGGAGAGTGAGACCTCTTCATTACTGGTATCAAATAATTTGTTTAAAAAGTAAATAGAAATATTGCGTATTTTATAAATTCGTAAAATAATGTTTTATAGTGTAGTGGGTCTTTTGTTGAAATGGAATGATTGTGACTTACCACAGTTTCGTTGCAAGGTTGTGTGAAGTTTGAATGAAAGATTCACTCACATTGTTTGGAGATTTAATGGATAATATAATGAATACAGGATATACAACAATGTGATTACATTAAATACAACACTGAATGAAATTAACCGTGACGAGAAATTGACATGATGCGGGTAATTGTAGGTTTTAGTAAGAGAGAGCAAAGGCGAAACTGAACCAAAGCTGATCGAGGACACGCAGATTCTGGCTAGCTTCGACCGCGCCGTCGAGCAGTCGGCCAGTTTCTGGTGTCTGTTCGCGGTGTTGTCAGTAGTAAAAATTTAGCACAAAAGTGTGCCAATTATAGTATTCTACTGGTCAACAATATTTTGAGTTTGTCCAAATTTTTGTAGACAAGGACTGGATTCAACTCCCTGGGGAGCTCTTTATATTAACATATTACAACAGAAATTGAAAAAATAACATTTTCAGGCGTTGCCTAGTATGTAGGTGAAATAATTCAATTAGACGAATCTCACCCGCATAAACAAAGGTTTCAGCTCTTTTACTTCACAAACATCAACAGATGAAAGAATTGAAGGAATATAGAGGTTCAAATATGGGCAAAATTGTAAATGTTACACATAGTTTAAGTGTCCACTTAAACTAGCCATATTAGCCAATTCTCTTAAATGTTCTTCATCTCTTTTGTAATATGTTAATATTCTACTGGTGGTTTTATTTGAATTGTTAATTTGGGATGAGCTTTTAAATTTAAAAGTGCACATCTCACAACAAGTGAAATGTTGATTACCAGCTTGTGCCAGAAACCCGTTGATATGGAGTTAAGTAGTTCAGATATATCAAATAATGAACTTTCATTTCTTATCAGGAATATAATATCGGATTTCTTTCAACGGTCTTGTAGTATGTAGTGAAGACATATCAAAATTGATATGGTGCAAATAATCATTATAATTTTATTTGCAAAATATTTATTTGACTTTTTTTGTACATAATGTTATTTGTACATTGGCAGTTTTATTGCCAAATGGCAATTTCTTCCAACCAACCAATAAAATAAAAGTTTTTTTTCATAATTCAAGTCACAGAACATATTCAATAGAAAAAAAGATTAAAAAGCTAAAGATATATAAAAATAGAAATAAACGTATTTGTTTATAAATTACCTTAAATCAAAACTATTACTCAATGGGAAAAAAGAGGAAAGAGGAAAGAGGAAAGGAGGAGATATTCAGGAAGAGAAAAGATATGTTTCTTTAGACGTGATTTAAACAGAGATACTGTAGTAACATCTTTGATGGTGGATGGGAGATGATTTCACAGTCGAGCGGCATGGACACTATATGAGTTAGAGAAGAAAGAGGAATTGTGGATGGGTATTAGGAGAGTGCCTTGAGAATTAGAACGAAGAGGTAAACCATGAACTGATAAGCGTTGAAATTTTTAACGCAAGTATATGGGAGCGTTAGGACTATATAGAACATTGAACAGAAGTGAGAGGGAGTGATAGTCTCTCCGCTGTCTAATTTTGAGCCATTTCAGTTGCCTACGATAATCAAAAATGTGGTCATATTTCCTAAGACCAAAATTGTACCTCATGCATGTATTCTGAAGTCGTTCAAGTTTATCGAGTTGCTCACAGCTTAAATCAGTCATGGAAACATCAGCGTAATCGAGAATATAAGCCGGTTGTTTAATGAAGGTAGTCAAACCAATTTCAAAATAGCAAAATACCCTCATTTTAGATAGGTTATAATGTAATAGTATATCCAAAATGTAAAAATTAAACTGTCAAAACTGTGATGAATTATGTGAAGTATTCATTTTTGTAATCAAAAATTAATTATTAATTTGGTAGTAAAATCCGACCCTGATCAGCCACGAATTGGGAATGGGTCGGTTAGTGGGATGGAAAGGGGGAGTTCTTGCGGATTTCGTATTGATCTTGTTTTTATAAACTCTTTAAGCAACTCTCCACTCCTCCATACGACTAACGACTAACGACTGACCTCAACTGATGTAAACAGAAGAAACAAAATAAGTGACGTAGTCATGTCACTTAAGGTGTTATTGGATTAAGAAAATTTGGTGAAGTGTTACATATTTTGAATGTCATATCAATAAACATAACTTTATAATGATGTGTGACTAAAAAGAGAAAAAATAAACAAATAATCAAATGCATACAAATTGTTTTTTTTTTTGCAAATATCTTTTGAAAATTATTTATTATTGATTTTGATTTTTTGGCCCATATTCATATACATAGCTCAGTGTTACATAACAAACATTCACGATTTGTTAGCACACGAAGTGTGCTCAACAAATGAATCGATTTTTCACAGTAGCACTGAAAATTAGAGCTTTATGGTGACTGAATTCACATTGAGTTTTCCAAATTGCAGGAAAACTTTTGCTATTTTTAAAGTTTTGTATGATTAAACATCTACCCGATTTAAATAGAATTAAAAAATAATTGTTAATATTTTTTCAATTGTGCACAACAATTATATTTTTACATAAGAAAAAAACTATAAAAGATCAATTAAATCATCCAATTTTAGCTATGTATGTATGGGTTTGTATTACGGAATTGAATTATTTGGCACATCGCCCTTTACGAACCCTTCCTCCAGACTAGGTATAGACTATCATAAAGGTACTACAGGTACTCGGCACTAATAGGGTGTTGGTGTTTATAGTCCGCAGACATACGGCAAGGGTTGTTCACATCACGTGAATATTAGAACTTCACTACCTTATTGATAGCTCCACGTCCCGTGGAAATATCACGGGTTCTTACTCGAATCATAAAATACACAATGCATGTTGTAGTCTTTTTCTTAATGGGTAATAATTTACTATTTATTATTTGCGAAAAACGAATACAAATCCATATCGCGTTATTTCAATTTTGGTTGAATGTTGGTTCCACGAAAAGCTATAAACCTGAAATTAACATTGTACAAATAAAATAAATAACGGAAATTCGATTGGATTCGTCAATACTGGATATTCTTATGCAGGTTTTAAATCGCGAGAGATTTTATTTTAAATAAAATACCAAGGGCAAATCACAAAAAAACAATTTTTGGGAATTTAAAAATTAAAATTGGATTTAGAATGCGGTTTAAAACGTAGGTAAATTGGACGAACAACACCCGGCATTAAAACACAAAATAATATAATCAGGATTAGAGGATTTAATTTATTTAATAGGTTTAGAAGACGGTATTTAAACACAAAACACTGACACATTGATATCTTTTGAGGCTTTACGAGTTTTTAAGGGCAGGGTTTTTAATGATTGATGCCCTTGATAATTGTTTGTATAAACTTTGTTTTTCTTGGTCTTAAAGTTTTTTTAAAAATATTTTTTGTATTAGGTATACAAATTTGTGGCTTCTCTTTTCGAAATTCCTGATCGCAAGCTGTGAACAGCTATAAAGATTACTGGCCCAGTATTTTCTATTTTGTATGTGTCTTAAAAATATGCCTAAAAAATTATATAGTAATTTTATAAAAAAAATAAAAAAAATTAAAATTAAGAAAACATAACCATAATAATTTTAATTGAAACGTAAATTTAAAAAAATAATATTATTAATTGAAAAAATATATATAAATACAAATTAGAAAACGTACCCATAATAATAAAAATTGAAGCATAAATATAAATTATAATCGTCTCAAAAATAAATAAATGTTTCATTCCTACGGGCGTGGCTAATTTATGATTTGACTAGAGAATCAAACTTGATTAAATTTTTCACTTTGATATTTTCAGATCAGTTTATACACGAGATGCAGGTAGAAACATATAAAATCATAAATAAGAAAATATCAACATATTACAACAGAGATGAAGAACATTTAAGAGAAGGTAATATCGAAGTCCAGGCATCTACAGGGCTTATGACCTGTTAATGGCTGGTTTAAGTGGCCACTTTACACACTTTGTAACATTCACCATTCTGCCTATATTTGAACATCTATATTCCTTCAATTCTTTCATCTGTTGATGTTTGTGAAGTAAAAGAGCTGAAACCTTTATTTATGCGGGTGAGATTCATCTAATTGAATTATTTCACCTACATACTAGGCAACGCCTGAAAATATTATTTTTTCAATTTCTATACTTCTTCATGGACCAGGTAATTTATCAACAATATTTTGAGTTTGTCCAAATTTTTGTAGACAAGGACTGGATTCAACTCCCTGGGGAGATGTTTATATTAACATATTACAACATATCAATATGTTAATATAAACAGCTCCATAACTCATAAGCCCTGTAGATGCCTGGACTTCTATATTACCTTCTCTTAAATGTTTTTCATCTCTGTTGTAATATGTTAATATAAACAGCTCCCCAGGGAGTTGAATCCAGTCCTTGTCTACAAAAATTTAGACAAACTCAAAATATTGTTAAGAAAATATCCATTAATCTTCTTTAATGTTCCTTTGGGAATTTACCTCTTACAATTGAAAGTTCTACGATTTTCTTTGCCCTAGTTAGAAACTAAGATCGATTTGTCACGTGTCAGAATGAACATCCAAACTTTTTTTAGAATAAATGTATCGTGTGCATTGTCATCCTGACAAATGATCTTCTTCCTCCACAAAAGAAGAAAACTTTAGTGGTTCAAAAGGGTAGTAAAATTCCGTTTGAAAGAAATCGTCTGGAAAACAAACCGAGTGTTGTAAATGGTTTGTTAATCATTCCCACCCCGACGAAGACGCCGGCGCCGGAAAAGAAACTATGATTTTTTTATCGGTTGTTTTAGGTGTGTAAAGTTGAAATATGTTCAAACGGTGGGTGTCCCAATACTTTTCAAATTACAAATAAAATTTATATGTATTATAACGAAGATGGAAAACCTCTTTGAGAACGGAACATGGTCTTAGCATTCACAGAAATATCCATTTATTTTGATACACTCCCTAGGGGTTGAATTCAGTTATTATCTATAAAGATTTTGACATAATTTAACCGAAAATATTGTTGATTTTAATGAAAAAAAATATTTGTTCTATTTGAATCCAACAAAACATCGAGAAAAACTATGTAAATATTTCTATAAGAACTATTTAATCTATAAATTTGTGAAAATAAACCTACCTTTATGGAATCAATATTTGTAATGCAAAAAAATAAACACTTCTAGTTGCCTAGTATGTGGGTGAAATAATTAAATTAGATGAATCTCACCCGCATAAATAAAGGTTTTAGCTCTTTAACTTCACAAACATCAAAAGATGAAAGGATTAAAGGAATATATGTAGATGTCAAAATATGGGCAGAATGGTGAATGTTATAGTGTGTAACGTGGCCACTTAAACCAGCCAATGACAAGTCATAAGCCCTGAAGAGTCGAAACTTCTATATTCCCTTCTCTAAAACGCTCTTTATCTCTGTTTATAATATGTTAATATTAACAGAGAGTTGAATCCAGTCCTAGTCTACAAAAATTTGGGCAAACTTAAAATATTGTTAAGTCTTTAGAGGGTGAAATCCAGTTTTAGTGTACAGCATTTGGGCAAACTCAAAATATTGTTGTTAAAATGTACATTTTAAATTGGAATATTAAAAATAATTAGGGCAATTGCACACGATTTTTTTACGCAAAAAGGATGAATAAAGTTGTGTTCATGATTTAACATCCGGGTGCGCGGTGTGCGCTGTTACCAACGCTAATACTCGTATAATATTATGACCGTGCCTTATCTCCATCTCCATAGTGACAAACAGCCCCCACTTTCCCAGTCAAAACTTCTTCTAAGCTGCGTACTATCTACATCTGCTGTTTAATGGAACTTCTTGTTATTTTCCGGACAAGTACCGCGATGTTGAGGAGGTTGATCACCGTCTGAATTTCGAATAAAGTTGATAAGAATAAAATTATAAAGATAAAATTTTGACTTCAAAAGAAGATAAATGTGAAGTGAAAGTTCGGAATGTTAAAAGCAGGGATCGTATCTAAAAAAAATATATTTAATCAAATTCTTGGCACTGAAATAGATACCGATACAATTAGGATATTTAAATAGTGTATTTATATAAAATATATATATATATATAGGTACTAAACTATTACAACAGAGATGAATAATATTTCAGAGAAGGTAATATAAAAGTCTAGGCATCTACAGGGCTTACGACCTGTTAATGGCTGGTTTAAGTGGCCACTTTACACACTGTGTAGGTAACACGCTAAATAGTATATAAATCTATGCAATGTCTCGCAGCAGTTTCCTGCAATGGTCTCTTCCCTTAGACAAAATCAAAACTTGTACACTTCTCCTGAAAAATGATGAAATATATACTAACTAAAGGAAATAAACGAATTTCATTATTATAAATTAAAACACGCTCCAGAAAAATATAATTTATAAGTTAACAAATTTAATCACCTATTTTCGATTTCCCCATTGTGGAAATAAGCAATCATTTTATTTTGAAATTGTGCATTTAATGCTAAAAATCGTGAGGGATAGGTAACTTACGTTTTACCTGTTTACAATAAAAATAACGGCTACTTTGTAATACAAAACAGGACACGATAATATATACGCGTGCGTCGGTTCCATACTGGAAATAACCTTTAACTTTAAAGCCATTTAACTTTAAGCTGTAAAACTAAGTTATATAATACAGACATTGAATAGAAAACATGATCGTTTTGTTTTTACGACCTACTTGGTTTTGAGTTTTCAGGAATATGCAGTTTTCTAAGTTTGAGAAGAAAAAAAGAAACCATTATTTCAACAATGTTTCGAGTATGTCCAAATGCTTGCAGACCGGCTGGATTTCCTTCCTAGGAAGTAATTCATATCCTAATTTGTTGCAACAGAAAGGGGAAACATTTTTGAGAAGGGAATATGGAAGTCTAGGCATTTGCAGGGCAAAGAGTAAGAGTTGAGGAAATGTGGATATTCAAACATAGGCAGAATGGTGAATGTTACACAGTGTGTAAAGTGGCTCTTTAAACCAGCCAATGACAGGTCATAAGCCTTGTGAATGTCTAGACTTCTATATTCCCTTCTTAAAAATGTTTTCCCTCTCTGTTGCAACAAATTCAAAACCGTTATTGTTCGCCTTGTGATGTAATACTTAATAGTTTGGGTAATACTTAATAGTCCTGGTTTGATTTTTAGCAAAATTGGTTTTTATACAATCAGTTCTTTTGCTACTGTCATAAAGATAGTAAAATAATAATAATTATAAAAAAAACACAAAAGAATCCATTATTTAATAAAAAAAACTACATTTCATGTTTTGAATACTGAGAGAGTAAATTTAAATTAAATAAATGCGTATAATTTAAGGTTGGAAAAAAAATCGTAAATGTCAAATAAACTTTGGTTTCTTAGGGTGAAATCGATATATTTGTCCTTTAACCGACGTTAACAAGGTTATATTTTTCCCCCGAGTAGTGTTACACATTTCTATAGTAGAGTTATCACCCCTTAAGACTTTCATCCCTCCGTCTCTTTAGTACAGAATAGTTCCTAATAACACTTAAGTCAATTCCCTCCTAGGATTCCGAAGGATTTATAGACGCAGACTGGACGCCACCGTACATTTTCCTCGTTATCGAGACTAGACTTTGCAACAAGTTTAATCCGTTAAAGGGGAATCCAAACGACACTGTCTAAATAATCGATGCCTTTGTTCGTGCCACCTTTAATTTGTTTCATCCAAAGTATACTTTTTGTAAGCAAAAGATCTCAGATTTATTAGCAAAGTTCTCGAGTTATTACTGCGTCAAAAAAAGTTGGAATTTCTCTCACAATAATATTATTCGCCACAATTTATTCATTAATCAATGTGGCCGTAGTAATTGGTTAATTTCATTCGAGAGAATGGTTTTGAATAAATTTTGATCTCGGAAAATAATTTCTTTTAATATTCTGTACTTCAAGTTTTAATGCGATCACATTAAATAGATTCTAAAATTACCGAAAGAAAATATTTTTCAACAATGTTTTGAGTATGTCCAAATATTTGTAGACATGCTGGATTTCCTCCCTTGGGGGTTATTTAGATTAAATTTTGTTGCAACAGACGGGCTCTTTTAATTTACAAAAGTCAACAGATGGAAGAGTTAGGAAAACGTGGATGTTCAAACATAGGCAGAATTGTAAATGTTACAGTGTGTAAAGTGGCCACTTAAACCAGCCAATGACAGGTTATAAGCCCTGTAAATGCCTAGACTTCCATATTACCTTCTCGTAAATGTTTTTGATTATCATGTAATTAAATGAACCAAATGGGTTGCTGAGCGGATGTTACGATTCAATTCCTAGAAAAGTACTTTTTTTAACTGATATTTTGAGTCTTTGTTTCTGAAATAATCTATTTATTAAGTTCGTGAAAAGGCTTTTTAATTAAGCTTTTAAAGGACGGCAACGGGCTTCCTTATTAGATGAAAACAGGGTGGTAGATAATGGTAATAAAACGAATTATTATTAGTAACCATGAGGCCATACATTTATCAATCGATTTGTATAAGTCCATTGTACATTCGTATGTCTTATGACAATGGCAATTTCGTTGATTACGAGCTTTGTTTTTATTATGTTACAGATAATACGACCTGCTACGATTGTATTGTACATATAAATGATTACATATATGTTCCAAACTGGACAGTAAAATAATTTCAGCTTCATAATACACTTATGTTACGTATGTTAAATGTTACTCTGTATACGCGAGGAGAATTAAATAGTAAATAAAAATAATGATTAAATAAAAATAGCATATATTCGTCCCAACTCAACACAGAACTTAGGTTCCAAGGAGTTGGGATTTGTGTCTCAATAAATGTTATTATTGTAAAAATAAAACATTAGCGAATTCTAAGATTTTTTTTGCTCTCGTACCTACCAGAATTCAAATGCGGCGAGTTTATTTTTTAATTACTGTAACTGTAGATAATTAGTTCGTTTTTTGACAGCTGGTTTCTGGCTGGTTTGGCGCGAATACATGTCGTTCTTATAAATTAAAAGTAAGGCAAGTTTTAAACACATTTCAGTCAAATTAAATCAATTTGATAAAATAAAAATATAAAATAATAACACTTTTTTTATGAATTTTGTCTGTGATTATCAGTTTTAGGCCCATTAAACAATGTTCAATAAACATAAAAGTTTAAAAAAAACATTTTTTTTATCCACAGGAAATAATTTAGATCTGAAAGGGTTATTCATATCGCGTTATTTTATTAAGTATTGATTTTGATTGTTTTAGCATCATATACAACAATAAGGTGCTGCATAACACATAAAATTTATAACTAGTCGGAAACTGAAACAAAAAATCTATGTACAGCGCAAAAACAATGAAACAAATAAATAAACACAATAAAATATATGTATACTTTATGGTTCTACATTTTGTATTTTGTTTTTAGGCCATATTTGGCCAATTTGGTGATTACCCAATACCACTTTTTTGTTTAGTTTTACAAATATTTATTTAAAGTATGTTTATATTGGATTTTCCAAAAATCATAGGAGGTAGATATGAAAAGATGTGAAAATTATGTCCTTAGAAAAGTGGGGCTAAAACAATGGAGTAAATAAAGGAAATAAGATTTGCTGGGCGATTGGGGGAAACTATGATAAATTTCCATCACGTGTTGTGCTAGAAGAAATCTGGAGGCTGTTGGGGGTTAATGGGGCGTGTTGGATACAAAGGGATGGAGAAATCTAAGTCTAGGGGATGTGGATAGAGTTTAGCGATAGTATTAGTCAGTATTCAGGGGTAGTGTCAGCTATTGTTCCGTAATAAGCAGACATTCTGTCGTCCATTGTTCCAATACGAAGGTATGACTTAAGTATTTAATATAAATTTAATTATTGTGTAACGATAATTTTGGAATTAATAGAAGGAATCTGCTTATGTAAGATTATAATCAAAGTATTTCAGAAATGCGTTGTTCGTAAACAACATAACATATAAAAATGTTTTGAGTATGTAGTGTTTGTAGACATGCTGGATTTACTCCCGAGGGAGTTATTAAGATCTAAATTTGCTGCTTCAGAAGGTTGATACATTTTGTCGTTTACAAACAACGCATTAGTTAAATACTTTTGATTTTACCCGAACATAAAAAACTGGTAAAAAGACTCCTTCTATTAATTTCAAAATTCTCGTTGCACAATAACATTTTTTGTAACGTAACATTGGCTGGTTTAAGTGGCCACTTTATACACTGTTTGACATTCTCCATTCTGCCTCCGTTTAAAAATTAATATTTATTTCCTCAATTCTTCCATTTGCTTACGTTTTTGACGTAAAGGAGATGACATCTAAATTAATGTAGGTGACATTTGTCTAGATGAATTATTTTACCCACTAGGCAACGCCTGAAAACAGTTTTTCAATTTTTTATTTCTTATACCAGTTAGTTTAATCAACAACCTTTTGAGTATGTCCTAAATACTTTATAGTAGTATTAAGACATCCATATTTCCTTCTAAAAAATGTTTTCTCTCTCTGTTGCAACAAACTTAGAATAAAACAAATGCCTAATATCAAAAATGATCAAAATGTCACGATTTGAATATTTGAGCTTTTCCTTTCTAATCCTTCTTTCCTTCCCATTACCCCCCCCCCCTCCTCTCAAAAAAGTATACTGTAGATTTCTCATCAGTTTTTGTTTCTATAATAAAGTGTATAAATATCATTATACCTAGAATATTTCCAAAGCAATACTTTTGATTTTCCTGATTGGTA